>NW_027660625.1:62500-82500 GCF_963280865.1 Gymnoscopelus braueri | reverse complement strand
GATAAAGCAACACCATTTTTAGATTTGTAGATTTGTCTCTGCCAATAAAGGCATCAATCTGTCTGAATGAGGTCAATGTGAATAGTTTTGATGTGAAATACTCTCATAAGGCCAGCGATTTTGTTTTAAGTTCACACCACAGTTAATCGCCTCTGATGTACTTCTATTTCTTCTATTCTGAGCCAGGCAAAATGGCTTGAGAAACACTCATGCTGTCAATCAATATTGGCTCTCTTATTGAAAAGCCAATTCTAAAACCAACACTTGCCAAATACACTTAATAGATGTGAGTCATTGATTTAGTCTTAGGTCAGGGTTAGGTCTGGCACAGTGTCATACCCAGGACGGGGAAGCTGTGCTGAACCGAGGGGTGAACACAGCCCAGACGCAGAGAGTGCTACGTCTTTGCTACTCCTTTTGAGGGGAAACAAAGTCTGTTGAGCTGCTAAATTTTTTTTAATAAATGAGAAACATATTGGACAAATATTTGGACACACAATATGACCCCTTTTGGCAGAACCTGCTCCTTCTATGCTCTTTGTAAAACCGGCAGATAAAATAAATGAAATAATCTAACCCAAACAGAAAGAAAATTAATTTTTTAGAAAATGTGTGTTGTATTTTTCCCGATTACATTGTCTTACATTGCCTATATTGGGCATACTTGAGCAGTGGCAGCCATTTTGTGGTGCCACAGATAGAAAACCCATTCATTTTCAAAGAATATTTGAATATTTAATTATATTATATACTATATTGAATACATTTTTGCGGTTTTCAAATATTTTTAGACACAGAATCAAATGTTTTATGGTCATGATTCACCAAGAGCCTGGGTGGCTTGGTTTTAGGCTTAAAATTGTATAAATATTTTCGGAAATCTCAATGGGAAAAATGTATGGGTTTTCTATATGTGGTACCACAAAATGGCCACCACTGCTATGCCCTTATGTCCAAAATAAGGACATGTCGAAAGTGGTTAAAGTCATCCACTAAGGGATTTTCCCTTCCAGAATGTCTGCGTATATTCAAGTTCCTAGCATATTTGTGTGCACAGGGGAAATGAAGTTGGTTGTGATTCTAATCATGATATGTGACCAACGGTGGCCTCCAGCACACAAGACAAAGCCCAGGGCTAAACGTGGTAGATCCTTGTTTATCTCTGCTGCATAAGGATGAAGGGGAGGACATAATCATGGATGTGAGAGGATAACATGCTGTAAGATTATAATTAGTGGAATTAGAGGAAGGACAAAGGTAAATGTCTGTGTGTTCTCGAACAAGCAGCAAATCCCCAGCAAGCTCCCAGGAGTGGTGTTCTGTGGCTGGGTCCAAACCCAGACCTCCACATGGAGGGAACGACAGGAAAAGAAAGAGGAATTTCCCTTTGGGATGAATGCATACTCTAAATAAATAAAAATCGAACAAGCAGTGGTGTAAAGTAACTAAGTACATTTACTCAAGTACTGTACTTAAGTACAATTGTGAGGTACTTTTACTTCATGGAGTATTTCCAATTGTCTGTACTTTTACTTCTACTCCACTACATCTCAGAGGCAAATATTGTACTTTTACTCCACTACAATTATTTCAAAACTTTAGTTACTAGTTACTTTGCAGATATAAATTACAAAATTATAAAACATACATTAACCACTTTAGCCCTATTTTATACCTAGGCTATTTGAAAATAGCCGATCTACAAGCTCACAATGCGTCTCAATGCGACGCGTTGTGAGCTTGTAGATCTGCTATTTTCAAACATGTTAGTACTTTTACTTTGGTAGTACATCTTGATACCAATACTTTTGTACTTTTACTCAAGTAAATTTTGAATTCGGGACTTTTACTTGTATCAGAGTACTTCTACATTGCAGTATTGATACTTTCACTTAAGTAAAACATTTGATTACGTTTTCCACCACTGCTAACAAGCAGCCGAACTAACTGTCAGGATATTATAATTCTGTTTAATTTAAGGTCAAAAGACCCTGCAGTAAATTGTGGTTTTCTTACAATGCAGAAAACAAAAGCCGATTCAGAAAGTCTTTCTGGCTATAGTTGTGGCAATGGAGTGTTGTTGGCAATCACACACATTAAGTTGCACGGCTGTAATTAGCCATATTCCCTGTGCTAGAGAGAGGCTTGTGTGTTTTGCTGTCTGACATACCGGTAAGCCCACATGGCACAGCTGACCTAACTGAAAACACCAGCTCAGGGCAGGAATCACAACAGTTTCTCTGTACAAACAGAGCTCAGTCTAAAGAGCAGATAAGTGTCCTCCCCTCTTTTGAACGAACCATAACGAGTTCAAGCAATGTTCTACATTTCAAACATTCATTTGCCCCAAAACCAGTAAGCCACAAATATAAGCAAGGATTTAACAAGAACACAATTTGCTAAATGTGATTTCACGAATGAAGGTGATACTGGGTTTGCAAGGCTAATTGGGTAATTATAGATGGATTAGGAAAAGTTTACCGGGTGCACCACGGAAATCTTGCTTGGCCCTCAGCACTTGGACTGCCCGGGAATTAGCATGGTGGAAGAACTTTTAAAGGGATAGTCCACCCCCAAAATCACCCCATGGAGACTTGAATTCATCTTTTTTGTTTTTGTCGCATTCCTAAGCCTTTAAATTGAAGACCGGCAGCAGTTCCGGTAGGAGACACAAAGAGACTCCTTTGTGTGTCCTACCGGAACGGCTGCCTACCGGTCCACTGGTCATCAAATTATTGGCTTAGGAATGCGACAAAAACTAAAAAATATCCATGAATTCAAGTCTTTATGGGGTGACTAATTGATAGAAAAAAAGTATTTTTGGGGGTGAACTATCCCTTTAACAGGTCTAGATATGAGTAGTCAAAGTGCACTAACACTATATTAACAGTATATTAACAGGTATAACATTTTTCTAAATGTACATAGACAATCTACCCTCAGTAGTGTGGGTAGAATATGTACACACACACACACACACACACACACACACACACACACACACACACACACACACACACACACACACACACACACACACACACACACACACACACACACACTCACACAAACACACACACACACACACACACACACACACACACACACACACACACACGCGCACACGCACACGCGCACGCACACGCACGCACGCACGCACGCACACACACGCGCACGCACACACACATACACGCACAGTGGGACACACAGGAGTCTGTTACATAACGCATGTCAAACTGGGGGTCCTTGAAATGAAGGTTGAGAATCACTGGACTACAGAATGTCCAGAAGGTCTCAGTGGTGCTGATAAAGCTGTTCTCTGGGTCTGACCGCTGTTGCAACAACTTGAGAGAGAGAGAGAGAGAGATGTGATTTATGGCTGTTAACCATATTCTGGGGGGGGATATGATCTACAAGCTCACAATGCGTCGCATCACGAAGAGGTTTGGAGTGCAGATGGAAAAAGTGGAGGGAAAGTGCGGTTGTGTAATTCAAGTCCAGTTCTCTGAGACTACAGGGGTTTAACCAATTCAATCCGGGAAAGCGTCTGTGTCATTTTAAGATTACTTTGGCTATTCAAAAATTGCAAATCTACAAGCTCATCATAGCACGGCACCGAGTGCCACACTATGAGCTTGTAGATCTGCTGCAAAAAATAATAATCATTGAAAATGTTTGAACATAAAAAAAAAGAAATTTTATTTTATTTATTTATTTTATTAGCAGATCTACAAGCTCGTAGCGCGGCACTCGGTGCAGCGCTACGAGCTTGTAGATCTGCAATTTTTTTGATAGGCAAAGAAATCTAAAAATGTCACAGAGATGCGTTCCCGGTCTTAATGGTGGTTAAGTGTTTTTTTTTAAATGTTTCACTCCTCTCAATTCTCCTCCAGGGAACGGCTCCGACGTCTACATGAACAGCTGTCTGTACAGCAACGGCACCAGCTTCGTGGAGTCGCTGTTTGAGGATTTCGGTGAGCAATAAATCAATAGACGATCACAGAGGAGTATAGAGCCACGTAATGAGAGGCTCTCGCCAGCTTTAGACAGAGATGCCTTATTTGTTGGGCGGAAATAAACTTATAATCACACAGAATTATTATCGTCATGACTAAATATAATAACTATCTGATCTTTTCTCATCTCAGTTCATGATGATGATGATGATGACGATGATGATCAGTGGTGTAAAGTAACCAAGTACATTTACTCAAATATTGTACAATTTTGAGATACTTTTACTTTACTGGAGTATTTCCAATTGTCTATACTTTTACTTCTACTCCAGTACATCTCAGAGGCAAATATTGTACTTTTACTCCACTACAATTATTTGAAAACTTTAGTTATTGGTTACTTTGCAGATATAAATGATTACATTATAAAACATACATTAGCCACTTCAGCCCTATTTTATTCATAGGCTATTTGAAAATAGCCGATCTACAAGCTCGATGCGACGGGTTGAGAGCTTGTAGATCTGCTATTTTCAAACATTTACTTTTGGTACTTTAAGTATATTTTGATACCAATACTTTTGTACTTTTACTCAAGTAACATTTTGAACACAGGCCTTTTACTTGTAACAGAGTATTTTTATATTGTGGTATTGCTACTTTAATGGAAGGGGGCGTGTCTGTTAAAATTAATATCAAATATCTAAATACTGAATCAAGCAACTTAAAAACTGTCTGGGGTGCTCCCAAAAGCATGAGTAGCCGATAAAATTACCCAATTAAAAAAAATATATACGTAGCCTGCGAGTTAGCTCTGGCAGCATACACTCGAGAGGTTACATGCATTGCTCATTCTATGTGGCTGTTTACAGCGTCATGCAAGATCCATACGTCATACACTGACGTGGCAATCAGCTGTCCAATTGGGCGGGTATTTAAGTTCTCTTGAATCGGGCATTCCATCCGGTTGTGTCTTCTAGCTTGTTGTCATGCGGCGTTTGCGCCCACCACCACCCCAGCACCACCAGGCTCTGCTATTGGTCTGTTCCCCGGGGGGGGTTGTTATGTTATGGTATATCTATCTCCCTGCTCTTAATGGTTAATGATGGCTGTATGAATGTGCTGAGCAGGGAGAAAAAATATAGCAGAGCCTGAACGCCAAGATAAAATATTACATCCACACTTGTATTCTAATTCTATTATATTGCTTAAATATATTTGGTCTATAATATTGGTTCAATCTATTCGTGAGTTATCTGACAGAAAAACTGAAATATCCCTTTAAGTAAATATCTGAGTACTTCTTCCACCCCTAATCTTTTCTCATCTCAGTTCATTAGGATGATGATGATGATGATGATGGTGTAGGTGACTAACTTTCCTTGTTGCTTCACCAGACTGTGATCTGCACATGCTCAGTGCGTCCCCCGTAGAGCAGAAAGAACAGCAGAAAGAGGAGGAAGAGAAAACTCACCTGAATAAATCTGTAAGTCTGTCTATCTTTCTGTCTGTCTGTCTGTCTGTCTGTCTGTCTGTCTGTCTGTCTGTCTGTCTGTCTGTCTGTCTGTCTGTCTGTCTGTCTGTCTGTCTGTCTGTCTGTCTGTCTGTCTGTCTGTCTGTCTGTCTGTCTGTCTGTCTGTCTTTGTGGATTTGAACTATATACATTTTCTGGCATGCAAGCATATAGAATATTTGAGTTAGGTTGGCGAAACTGATTAGAAGCATGCATGACCTTATTGACCTGTGGAGTCAGAGGAGAAGTCACAGCAAGGAACGGCGAGTCTTCAAGTGACCACAAGTTGTCAAAGAAGTGAATAACAACTTTGAAATTGTCCAGACATGGTCTGCCATCTTAGAAATACTAGCTGTTTTCTCTGTCCAAGAGTGAAGAATCTCTTGAACCGTTTAAGCCCTGTTTTATACTTGTACTGAAGCTTGTAATGTCTGAAGATCTTACTATTTTAGAAAACTTTAATCATGCTGTGTTGACATGGGATGATCTGAAATCATAATAAATATATCTAAAAGGAATAATGTTGTATTCATATTTTCTTATTCATTCTTCTGCTTGCAGAAGTTTATCATAATGTTGGGTTTGACCTGTGGTTGTGATTGGTTGTTTCCCCAGACACCTACGGACACACCCCCTCCCGTGCCGATCACTCCCCTTCCTGACGATTACTATGAGGAGGCGGTCCCCCTGGACCCTGGCTCCACCCCTCAGTACTTCAGTACCACCATGCATAGTTAGTCCACACGTGCACACACACACGCGCGCACACACACACACACACACACACACACACACACACACACACACACACACACACACACACACACACACACACACACACACACACACTACACACAAACAACTTTATTTTTACACAAAAAACATTTATACAAATGTGGTCGCGGCTTTACATAATAGATATAATAAAGCACATAGTAAATAATAATAATAATAGTCATAATCATAATCAGAAATATCAGGGGGAAAAAAATCTATAAAATAATATAATGGGGATTAACCGAGTCAATTTGTGGGAGTGGAAGTGGTCATACTTATCATATTCACAACAATAATATTGTTTATATATTATATAAAAAGACCACATTGATCAGTCACAGTACAAATAATTACAGTTCATATATTATGCAGTAGACCTGTTAAGTTGAGTTTCTTGCTTGCCAACCATAGAAACCTGTATATGCCCTAAATATAAGCTGCGTGCTTGCTCAGTAACAGAGACGGGTGTTATAATACAAAATGTTTAGCCCTCGCACTGCGCAAAAAAACCAAGAATCCCTAGATATCGTTGCCCGAATATTACCAGATATGATGCAAATATGATGATATCCAAATGGGATACTCTCCGAACAGTATTTGAAATATATTTCATGGTCGGAGCATATCAACTACGGATGTGGGACCACTTTTATTCTTGATAGAATATGGAGTGTATCATCCCAGATACTGTATATTACCACATGCCATATTCGGGAAATAATTCTAATCAGTGTCTAAAATATCTCATCAGAAATGGACAGCTGTCATATGTGGAGATGATTAGTTACTCATATCCAATGTCAAGATATGACCACTATCCATATTTGAAGTCCAAACACCAGTTGCAGCTTATGTCAGGATATTGCATTGATACGATCTGTAACCATATTTGAAGTCCAAACACCACTTTCATTTTATGTCAGGATATTGTATCGATACGACCTGTAACCATATTTGAAGTACGACCTGTAACCATATTTGAAGTCCAAACACCACTTGCATTTTATGTCAGGATATTGTATCGATACGACCTGTAACCATATTTGAAGTACGACCTGTAACCATATTTGAAGTCCAAACACCACTTGCATTTTATGTCAGGATATTATATCGATATGACCTGTAACCATATTTGAAGTCCAAACACCACTTGCATTTTATGTCAGGATATTGTATCGATACGACCTGGAACCATATTTGAAGTCCTAACACCACTTGCATTTTATGTCAGGATATTGTATCGATACGACCTGTAACCATATTTGAAGTCCAAACATCACTTGCATATTATGTCAGGATATTGTATTGATACGACCTGTAACCATATTTGAAGTCCAAACACCACTTGCATATTATGTCAGGTTATTGTATTGATACGGCCTGTAACCATGGCCGATCTACTTTGAATTAATTATTAAGCTAAAAATGACAACAAAAAATCACTTTCAAATGAGCAATATTTATTTTTTAACAGAGCTGGGGCCAAGACCTCCAAAACACACACACACCTCAAAACTCTTCTCCACACACACACCTCAAACTCTCCCTCTCTCCACACACGCACTTCCAAACTCCCTCTCCACACAACTAGGAACAAGGTAGGAACGACGGGTCAAGATTGGGCAGAAGTCTCTGGAGAACTGAACTGACTTTTTAAACGGAACGGGGTGTGAGTGATGCTAAAAAAATATTAAAATAAACATCCACACACACACACACACACACACACACACACACACACACACACACACTACCCTAAACTGTTCACAACTGTACTCCTAAAAACAGTATTAAAATAAAAACATCCACACACACCACCGTTAACTGTGCACAACTGTACTCCGAAGCTTTTGAAAGGGTGCATAAATGTTTCGTGTTCCAGTTCAGTTCCCCATAGCTTTGTTTGATTGGCTCAGCATCAGATTTGAACCAGAAACATAATGACACCTTCACGTGTTTCCAGTCCAAATCTGCCGCTAAGCCAATCAAACAAAGTAAACTGTACTGGAACCATTTATACTCCCTTCCAAAAGCTTAGGAGTCCAGTAGCCTATACACAAATCCACAGAGCGCTGCCCTGTAGGTGGCGCAGCCATTGCTGCGGTGTCAGACTCGGTGTCAGTCAGCTGCAGTCACTGACGTTACTCTTGAGTCTTTTACCTGCTTTTTACTAACTTTTACTAACTTTTACTAACACTAACTTTACAAAGATGTATAGTTATTTAGTAATTAAACCAAGCAGGTAAAGAGTAACGTCAACAGACGGACAGAACCGCAACAGCTGCTGACTGAGTCTGACACCGCAGCAATGGCGCGCTACCTACAGGGCAGCGCTCCGTGGATTAGTGTATAACTAAAAGGCTTTACACTCCAGTGTCGCCTTCTTCCTTCTCACTCTCCTGCAGATAGTGATGCTTGCCCTCTGCAGCAGGGGGGTTTGTCTGGTGAAGAGTTCGTAGTTTGTGCGAACACGGTTGGACTTCGGCTCCACACACTTCCTTCGGTTTTCATCCAGGGCAGTTTGACATGAAGCCATTATTTTGGACAGCCGTCCGGCGCGCCACTTTGGTGAAGTTATTTTAAAGGCAGTCTTGTCTTCATCACTCTCGACAAAGTTCGCGTCCGCACCACTGAGGTAGTCCAAGTCCTCTCTCTCTCCTCCCTTCTGCCCAATCTTGACCCGTTTCTTGAAAAGCTGTGTAACAGATGAGAAGAGGAGGTTAGACTTTTAAAGCGATCAACAAAACTAAATAAGTAAATACAGTATGAGGGTTATATTATGGCTTCAACTCTCTCTCAGCTTGGCCTGAAAACGTTGAAGACCCCTGCGTTAAACAGTATGTTGGTTTGTTTACTGTCGAATGAGAAAACAATGTTGCACTAAAGTAATTAAAAGGTCCCCGACCCCCAGTTTGGGAACCATTGAGAGTAGGATCACTACACTTGAGAAAACCTAAGTATGATTTTGATATTCACTGAAACAAGGCAGTTTTATGATGCTGAAAGCCTATTGTCTATGGTGGGAAGCCTTTTATAACCCCACCTTTTGTGTAAAATGCACTTTTTGGCCAGGAAATAAAACGTCCTGACAGAAAAGCTTTGATTCACTCAAGTGTGCCACCGATCTGGACTGGACAATAAAAAAATGCTATGACAGATCTGTAGAATAGGCTTAAAGGTAGGGTAAGTGATTTGCTTTGGTCAAAATAAGTGTTAAATAGCTCTATATTGTGATAGTACTCATTGCTATAGAGTGTTTGTTCAGTAACAGGAGTCTCCTTGTCTCTCCACCTCTTTATTAAACAGAAAATACATTTTAGTTTCAGTTCAATTTTATCCAACCAGGACAGAGAACTCAATCAGGATACAGATTAGGATACAGATTAAACAAGTGAAATGTGAAATGGAAGTGATGACACTAAGAAATGAGCAGACAAAATTGGAACTGGAACACTATACAAATTAAGCTAAAAAATGTGTACTTTCTCCTGATTGGCTGAGATTTTGACACCTACCGAAAAATGTATTTTCTGTTTATTAAAGAGCTGGAGAGACATCTGTTACTGAAAAAACACTCTATAGCAATGATTACTATCAGAATATAGTATTTTAACCTTTTAACAAAATACTTTTAGTTTTAACCAAAACATATCACTTACCCTACCTTTAAGATCAGAAACCCATGTTTTTGTTTTGGCGAGTAGTGAAACTAGTATATTGTTTATTTTTTACTACTAATATAGCTCTGGACCAGAGCTATATTATGGCAGCTACACAACCCAAGCTATAAACATTTGGACTGTATGACCCCTCTGCTTTGTCTCCTCCAGTGTATTTCTCAGTAATTACCACCTCACTGTTATATCCCTTACATAAAAAAGGTAATTGATAATTCACGTGATCAATAAAATGCAACAGTAATAGAGCAGGGCAATAACTCACCCGATCTTTCCTGCTGGTAAGGGTCTTTATCCAGTTCCATCTTCTGAGCGGCTTTGATGTTCTCATAAGCCCTGTTGCAGGCTCCTAGTGAATGAAAATTACAACACAAATACCAAGTTATGAACTCTAAATGTATTATAGTAAGGCATCTCAAAAGGATAGTGATCACAGATAGTTTACATTTTGTCTGCTCAAAGAAATGAGCAGACAAAATGTAAACTGGCAAACAAAATGGGGGTACTCTCCTGATGAACATTTATTTTCTGTTTATTTGAGAGCAAGAAGAGACCCCTGTTATTTAGCAAACACTATAGAAATTACCATTTGAATAGAAAACTTACCTTTTTAACAAAAACAACAATATAACATTTTGCTATATTAGATGGTTAGTTTGCCATCTGTTATCTTTAACAGTGTCAAATCAACACTAATCTACAATGTAGGTATTTAGCAGACGCTTTTTATCCAGAGCGACTTGCAGTAAGCAAGGTAACGCATACATAGAAAATACCTCACGATCACAGGTAAGCAGCAGGTCATCCAATTGTTAAAATTACAAGCAATTTAAGGACATAAGTCCCCAAATTAACGTGATATCAGACTTACTTCTGACTAGGCTGGTGGTCCACTGGGGCTCTGAGTCGTGAATAGCCTGCATCACAGCCTGGGTCACCACCTCATTGTGAGCAGTACGGAAGCTGTGGAAAATCACACTTTTAAGATACCCCTCATTAAGCATAATATTATTTTTTTCCTAAAATGTTTATCCCACGATTTTGTAACCCCATTTTTTACACCCAGTGCCAATTGTCTATGTAATCCTGGGCACTACCTTCCCTCTGCCAACCTAGGGAGGCCAGGGCCGAGCTCATGCCTCCTTCAATGCATGAGAGCCAACTGACCTTCTTATCACCTGACAGGGGAGAGTTTCCCTGGTTGGACGTAGCGCGTGGAAGGAACACGTTATTCCAACCAGTTCCTTTCCCCTCCATCAGGCGCCCCTGGCCAGGGGGAGGCAGTATAGTGACCAGGATTACTGCATGTTTTTGTGAGGGTATCTACCCTAGGAGACACGGGGAGAACATGCAAACTCCACACGGAGAGGCCCTTTCGCCAACCCCACCTAGGGTATGGGCACTGATATTTTCAGCATAACATGATACAAAAGTGTTATGTTATTTCACAAACAGAGGCATTTCAGAGGTGGGGGGGGGGGGGGGGGGGGGGTGGGAACATACCTGTCCTCCGGCTGGACCTGCCATCTCTCTCCGAGGCTTCTATAGATTTAACGGACGGTGGTCTGTAGGGACATTAATACAGTGGTGTCAGTCTAACTGTACTTTTCAGCCCTGACCCCCCAAAATAATCATATTTGAACTGGGGACCCCCACCCTGACAAGCACTTGGAATTGTAGGCATTACATTTAGTTTGACTCGGTTCCACAGATAAATATTGTGAAAATATCCGAACTACAAGCTCACAACGCCTAGCACTGCTAGGCGTGAGCTTGTAGATCGGCTGATTTCACAATATTTGCCTATTTTTTACATAATATTTGGCCAATTTGGTATTAAAAGGTCTTAAATTCCTTAAATTGTAACTTTATAAATGTGCAGATACCCTGTATACACTGTATGTTGGTGTGTTTACTGTTGAGTGAGAAAACAATGTTGCACATTAAGCTAATCATTTTAGATCGGCTATCGAGGTATTAAAAGGTCTTAAAAGTCCTTAAATTGTAACTTTATAAATGTGCAGGTACCCTGTATACAATTTTACTGTATGTTGGTTTCTTTACTGTCGAGTGAGAAAACAATGTTGCACTAAGGTAATCATCTGGGGACCCTCCAAATCATTTGGGGACCCCCAGTTTGGGAACCATTGCAAGTATGATCACTACACTTGAGTAAACATAAGTATGATTTTGATATTCGCTTAAACAAAGGCAGTTTCATGATGCTGAAAGCCTATTGTCTATGGTGGGAAGCCTCTCAGACCCCCACATTTTGTGTAAAATCCACTTTTTGGGAAGGAAATAAAATATGTCCACCAGACAGAGAATCTTTGATTCACTCAAGTGTGTTTATTCAAGTCCTGCATCACCCTGTTAGCGTATTTCTCAGTAATGACCACCTCACTGTTAATTATCCCTTACATAAAAAGCCAATTGATAATACACGTGATCAATCAAATGCAACAGTAATAGAGCAGGGCAATAACTCACCCGATCTGTCCTGCTGGTAAGGGTCTTCGTCTTTTTTATGTCCTCCGGTCCCGTCCAGCTCCATCTTTTCACTGCCTCCTAGTGAATGAAAATTACAACACAAATACCATGTTATGAACTCTAAGTGTATTATATTAAGACATCACATACATGCAGAGAGACAGTGTAGTGCCTCAGTAAAGTAGGATCACAGGTAAGCCAGGTCATCAAATTGTTAAAATCACAACCAATTTAAGGTCATATTACTACTCAGATTAACAGCCTGATATAAAACTTACTTTGGAGTTGGTGGAGGCTCAACTTTGGTGTCTGAAATCCTCTATTGTCTGGATCACAGCAGTTGTAACCTCCTCCTTATGAAGCGTTCGGAAGCTGAAGACAGACACACACACACACACGCACACGCACACGCACACACACACACACACACACACACACACACACACACACACACACACAAACAGATGCATTTAAAAACCAAGACCAGACCAAGGTCAGTGGACAGTGGTGTCCAAGGCAATTATGTGCTGTGGAAGGCAGATAATGTTAATTATAATTGGATGCTTGGTCAAACATATCAATAATAATTTAGAAACAAATATAGTCTGGGAAAGCCAGACGATCAGAGATCTCTGCCTACTGACATGTCTGTGGTCATCTAAATTCAAAATGGTCACCATTATGTTAAATATATGGACTCAAGGCAGACTGTCTCACGATTATAAACATTTTGATATTGACCATTTGAGTACATACTGTACAGCTACCTTCACCAGTGGAATGCAAGTATGGATTAAAATTGTAAATACTAGTAGCCCACCAATTTGGAATGAGTAAAATGATTTTTCTCAAAATCTGCTGCCTTTTAAAATTGACATGTTTTGGGGGGTCTTTTTTGGATTGAGATGGTCCAGGGGCTGGGTCTGGCCCCCAGGCCCATGTAAAGACTACGCAATAAAGAGTGTATGAATGGTACCAATAAATGGACTCAATTACGCCCCATCATAGGTGTGCGCTGGTGTCACACAAAAATAGCTGATCTACAAGTGATGCAACACATTGTGAGCTTGTAGACCAGCCATTTTTAATACAGGCACCTTGTGCAACAAAGTATAAACCAGGCTTTATGGTTCATTTGTATCTCTGAGTTAAATTGTGTATCAACGCGTTAATCTTTGTATACAGTCAAATACATTATTATGACATGACATCACAGAAATGTAACAGATGCCTGTTAAGTTGCACTGACAAGACTATTCATTCATATTCACACTTGATAGTGTAAATATACTCATAGTACTGAGTCATTATATTCACTGCTGATGGTTTAACACAGCCACAATTGGCACAGTGTACAGTAGGCTACAATAATTTAGATTACATTAGTAAAGGTCAATTGTAATGGTATTTGCCTTATTTTCTCACTGTTTGCATTTGCCCAGATTATTACTATCTCTATTAATTACCTGTCTCTGCACCAAAAGGTAGACACAAACAAGAAATAGCATAAGAGATTGGATGACAGCTCATTTTGGTTAAAGGTAGGGTAAGTGATATTTTTGGGTTAAAACAAACAATTTGTAAGGTTAAAGTACTATATTGTAATAGTAATCATTGGTACTGTATAGCAGGGGTCTTCAACGGGGGGTCCTCAGAGTTACTACAGGGGGGCCAACACATGTTTGTGTGATAGGAACTTTTTTTTTTAACCTGTTGAAACCTAGAATTCCTTTTCTGAGGGGAACATTAGCCAAAAATAGCAGATCTACAAGCTTGTAGATCGGCATTTCGGTTTGGTTAACAGTTACTGAACAAAATCTCTATAGCAATGATTACTGTCACACAATATAGAGCTACTTAACACTGTTACTGAACAAACACTATAGCTACTATCACAATATAGAGCTATTTAACACTGTTACTGAACAAACACTCTATAGCAATGAGTACTATCACAATATAGATCTATTTAACACTGTTACTGAACACTCTATAGCAATGAGTACTATCACAATATAGAGCTACTTAACACTGTTACTGAACAAACACTATAGCTACTATCACAATATAGAGCTATTTAACACTGTTACTGAACAAACACTCTATAGCAATGAGTACTATCACAATATAGAGCTACTTAACACTGTTACTGAACAAACACTATAGCTACTATCACAATATAGAGCTATTTAACACTGTTACTGAACAAACACTCTATAGCAATGAGTACTATCACAATATAGAGCTATTTAACACTTATTTTAACCAAAGAAAATCACTTCCCCTATGCCTTTAATTAAGTAAAAATACACAGTAGATTATCAAAGTGGGGTCCAGGGAGGGACCACCAGAGGTTTCTGAGGGGGTTCCCTAGCTATATTAGTTAATATAGCATGAAAAAAACAGTTTAACCACCCTATTACATCAGCTATTTGAAAATAGCAGATCTACAAGCTCAGGTTGCAAATATTTTCAGAAGGGGGTCTGCAGCCAAATAGCCTCTATTTTGGATTTGGGGGTCCTTGACATGAAGGACCACTGCATTTTCATGAGAAAATATAAAAGCTGTGCATTACCTGTAATATTATCTCACTGCTCCAACCTCTGTGACTGTGCATGCCAAAAGTCTCCAAAAGTCTCCACAAATATATCAGCAGCTTGTAGAAACTTACTTTCTTGTCCAACAGTCTTTTAGTGCCTTTATTTCAGTTCGTTTTAACCTAAATCACTTCAGCTATCACAGAGCCTGCATCCTGCATGAGAGTTACTGACTGCGCGCACTCAGAGTTCATTCAAGGTTCACTGCTGCTCCAATGAGTCAAGAGCCAATAGCTGCCTGCAACGTCATGGCACTTTAGCACACAGCCAATCGCATTTCGTTTTTTCAAACTGAAATTTGGCGGGCATGCACCCACAAAGCAACAGACGTCTGCAATGCATTGTGGGACTTGTAGTTAATTTTGGAAGTGCTTTCCATTGACACGCTGTATGTGTCGTTTTTTTCAGAAACTACAACATGGCGTCTACATTCATTCACTGTTGATATGCAATATATTCAGTTAGTTTGGGCATTAAAATGTGTTTAAATCAGATTTCATTACAGCTGATCATTTGCTTATATAACCTGTCAATGAATATATGATGTCTGTTGTATGATGTCGTTTTTTTCTTTTTCTTATTTCAAGCATGATTATTTGTGTTAGGCATTGATGAATACAGTAAATTATGTTTAATATCTGGTTGCCATATATTGTTCCAATTTTTTAAGTATTTTACCCATATTTGCATATTTATTTAAAAGGATTTATTTATTTTTTTCTGTGCCACTTTTCCCCAAAACAAGTGTATGTTGGGCTGATATATACACTGTAACAAGTTCTGTCACATCTATAATGTGAATTGTAGTTTTTTCATTACATTAATATATTCCGCATGTGTGTGCGTGTGCGTGCGTGCGTTTATCATTAAATGGGTGATAATTGCCCCCATTTCCATAGTCCCCCATAGATGTTTAACAATGACCATACCTGACAGCTGAGGTCAAGACCTTTGCATAGTCAACAGTTTGCCATATGTATACAAGCCTTTAATCATGGAGTCTGGGTTCAAGACCCGAGGTCATTATTTCAAAGCAGTATGCTGCTGTATACTTTGTGCAACAAAATAACACCTTGTACAAGCGGCATGCACCTATTTTGTATGTTTGAAAAGCATCATACTGTGTACTCAACCACTGTATGTGTTTTGTTTACACTCTCTGTCTGTCTGTCTGTCTGTCTGTCTGTCTGTCTGTCTGTCTGTCTGTCTGTCTGTCTGTCTCGCCATTGCAGTCCCGAGTTTAGGCCTGCATTGGGGATTGTGTTCCATTACTCCCCCCACTAGAGGAATATAGGCCTATCCCTACTTGTCCTCTCAGTTTCTATCATTTCAGAATAGATACACTAGCCCTCCTATTTAGGATACAAAGCTAGTGTCCTCATGGAACTTATCAAGGAACTTTGATGTTCTTGCTAGAGGCCTTGATCACTTAGCATGGTCCTTACCAAGAGAGGGCCATAGACTCACTGATTATACACTGGTCTCGTTCACGTCCAAGATGATTAACTGAATGCTTACACTTACCTAATACCTACCATTAAATTCAAGAGAAACGCTGATAGAGTCCAATGTATGCCTTGATCAACATTCAGACTTCCCTAAATATAATGACAGCTTGCTGTCCCATAGCCAATTCAACTGCATACTTTCTGGGGGTCTTTAGTCTTTACCCAGAGATGTTCTGTTTTTATCCAGTTACCAGCAAAGCAGAATCATTTGCAATGCATACAGAAATAAGGACATGTACAAGCTTGCTGCCTCTGTGTTGTTTATGAAAGGTAAAAACAACAGATCTGCATGCTTAGCTTCCCTGGTAAGGATCCTTGGGCTCTGTGAGCCCCATCCCATTTTGACCCTACCTGTGAGACAGACTGTATCCACTTAAAGCTCTTGAGCTCGACCCATTGCATAACTTATACATCAGTTAAATATTTTACATAATATGAACCCAAGATAATTGTGACACACAAAGATATGCCATAGATGTAATCAGTACAGTACTAGTCCATACCCGGGGATGTGAGCACTGAAAGTATTTGCAGACTTTGGGTTATGCACTGCGTACACAGTATGCTTAGATCAACTAGGAGAGGAGGTTTCTCATTTGATCATGGCTGTGTGTAACAACTTGTCATTTACCTGACATTGAGTAGTCTTTACCATAACCTGACATTTCCAGACCAAAGGTCATATTTGGAACGCATATATGACACAAATAAGATGTAGCTGGAATCCTAGTATAATATACTATGTCCTCTGTAGGATACTGGGTCTATATTTGACTAGATATCATATGGCACATATCAACAAAACTCATTTGCATCAGCATTGGTCCGTATTCTGTAGAGAATCCAAGGAAATATACATTGTTATAAGTTAAGGATTCTGGACCTTTTCACTTAGTGATATGCTATGGATACTGTCAGTATTCTACACAAATTAATACGAATATCTTAATATTTTTGTATCAAAACATAATATGACAAGAATAACATATGTGTCATATGAAAAGGTTTTATATACCTCCCAAAGTCATATATTGAGTCAATATTTTATCAAATGTGGAGCCTACCGACAAAACTTCAAATATGTTCCAGAAATTATCCATATTCTCAAGATAATCAAGAAAATAGAAATCACCAGATTAAGATGTAGCTGGTATTTTGACATAATATATGTCCTCATGATGTATGTTGGGTTCACATTTGACCAGATACTCAGGATAAGTATCGGAAATGGTCCGTATTCTACAGAAAATCTAATGATATTTCTGGATAAATATTTTGGGATTTCACCTGGTAAAAATTACCAGATTCTGTCCATTTTCATGACCTATCAATATCAGGTAAAACTCTCACCCAAAACAGGCCCAATGGCAACATCTTTGGTATTATGTTATGACAAAGGGTGATGATATATGCTACAGATATTGCCATTATTCTACTCAAAATAGGGTATCAATATATTCCGGTATACTTAATTCTCTAGTGGCTCCAGAGTCAAGATATGACTTTAAGTGATATGAGCTTAACATAGACTGTATTTGTGACACATTCAGATATGCCATAGATTTGATCCGTATTCTAGAAAAAAAATTGTGCTCAGATATGTCCAGATAGGATATAAGGTGATATTTGGAACACACAGATGACACAAATAAGATGTAGCTGGTATCCTTATATAATATATGTCCTCATGATGTATATTGGGTTCATATTTGACCAAATATGGCATATCAATAAACTCAGGATATGTATCAGAAATGTTCTGTATTCTACATAAAATCCAGTGACGTATCCAATGAGATATTTTCGGATTCAGGCCCTTTTTGCCCAGTATAAATCACCAGATTCTGTCCATTTTCATGACCTATCTATATCAGTTAAATATCTCACCCAAAACAGGTCCAATGGCAATATCTGTAGTAAATATGTTTTATATGACAAAAGATGATGATATATGCTACAGATATTGCCATTATTCTACTCGAAATAGGGTGTCATTATATTCCTATATACTGCGTTACGTCATATTCATACATTGTGTATGACAAGCAGATGAATATTTCATCCATATTTGTATGAATATGGCTTATGTCAACAAAACTTTCAATATGCATCGGAAATGGTCTGTATTCTTTAGTGGTTCCAGAGTAAAGATATGACTTTAAGTGATATATGAACTCAATATCTGACACATCCAGATATGCCATAGACTTAATCAGTATTCTAGAAGAATATTGTGAACAGATATATCCAGATATGATCTAAGGTCATTTACGGAACACATACATGACAAAATTAAAGTGTTGCTCATATCCTAGTACAATATATTATCTTCATGATGTATATTAGGTTAATATTTGCCCAGATATGTTGCATATCAACAAAACTCAGGATATGCATCAGAAATTTCCGTATTCTAGCGAGAATCAAAAAACTGATATTTGGGGATTCTGGCTCTTTTCGCCCAGTCGCCACCAACACACAAGATAGATAGTAAACAAGGAACCCTTTCATTCTATTGATCGGGGGAATATTTAAATTTTCCAAGTAATTCAGGAAGGGGTTCCAGGAAACATAAAATAGGGCCTCTTAGGGGGAATTTGATTTTTTTTCTAGCTTAAGGAAGTACATCATATCTTTGATCCATCTTAAGTGTGATGGCGGTGTGGATTTTTTCCATTCTAAGAGTATTAATTTATGCGTCTTGCGAGCAGCGTTGTGAACGCCATGACATCTAGCGTTATTTTGTTTAGGTGATTATTAGTAGGTGCAAGTTAAAAGAGTGCGATCAGTGGGCACTAGTGATGAGCGGGCCGACCCGTAACCCGCGGGTCAACCCGCGGCGCGGGTGGTCGAGTCAGGATTTCAGAGGCAATTATGCGGGCTGCGGTGAGCGGGTCAGCCACTCTCACACGCAAAAAAAAAAGCCCTATTTTGAACAACATGCTTGTTTATTTAGCCCATGACAATGTTGTTGTAGACATTTAAAGCGACTTAGGGTACTTAAAAGAGCGCTATATAAATCTGAGCTATTATGATGATGATTATCTTTTTTTCCCCACTGCGGGTCGCGGGCGGGTTGAGGCATAGATTTATATATGGGTTCGCGGGGCGGGTCGAGGCGGGTTGGGTTCCGTGGCGAGGCGGGGCGTGGCGGGTCATGAAAAAACCCGACCCGCACATCACTAGTGGGCACGGTTCTATGTGTGTTTCAAACATTTCCGAGAAGGCTTTAAATATATTGGACCAGAAACATGACAGGCTGGAGCATTGCCAGAACATACTGTATGTATCAGTGTTGCTGGAGCAGCCTTACAACGCTTGCAGGTTGCATCTGTGTCTTTGTACATTGTACTCAGTCTTGATTTTGTCCAGTATGTGCAATGTAGTAGTTTAAACTGAATTAGTGCATGTTTGACACAAATGGAGGATGAATGTACTCTTTCTAGGATTTGTTTCCATTCAACCTCCAAAAAACTGTGAT
>NW_027660625.1:20000-57500 GCF_963280865.1 Gymnoscopelus braueri | reverse complement strand
CTTGTATCTGTGCTCGCCGTTTAGTTATTTATAGATCCTAGTTTGCTATGCAGATGTGTTGTTTACTCGTTCACTTATGTTATTTAGATAGAAATACTGTTTGCTTGACCACTAATGCTGATGTAAGTGGCTTGGTATAGCAGTGTAAGTAGATGATTAAATAAATAAATATTGATTATTGCACGCAATGAAGATGTACCGTACACGGAGGATAGTAATATTACATTCCACAATGTATGTACCCAACCTGGTATGAATAAATGAATGAACTATCACACACATGGAGTACGCTCACACAGAGTGTGCAGTATATACACATTCTCATGCCAGCATGCAGCCCTGATGAATGGTTTCATATCAGTGAAGTAAGAGCCAAGGGATCTGTGCCTGGCTGGAAAAAACTTTAATACTGTACATTCCAGATTACAGTTTGAGGTGTGATCCTGGTACAGTACATTCACACCAACACTCCAGGGATAGAGGCCTGAGAAAACAAATACGGCCGACCTTCAGACTCAAGTATTAGCTTTCCCTGATTAATGGACAGAGAGCGCCATTATTCTGGTTCAGGTTGTTTTTTCTTCCTTTTATGCGGGCGGGACACACGCACACACACACACACACACACTCTCACACACTCTCACTGTGTGTGTGTGTGTGTGTGTGTGTGTGTGTGTGTGTGTGTGTGTGTGTGTGTGTGTGTGTGTGTGTGTGTGTGTGTGTGCGTGTGCGTGCAGGTGGTCCAGGAGGTGGGCAGCCAGGCCAGCAGTACTGATGGAGTGGAAGGAGCTCCTTCTCCTATCATACAGAGGAAGATGGAACTGGACAAGGTGTGTGAGTGTGAGTGTGAGTGTGAGTGTGAGTGTGAGTGTGAGTGTGAGCGTGAGCGTGAGTGTGAGCGTGAGCGTGAGTGTGTGAGCGTATGCGTGTGCGTACGTGTGTGAGCGTGTCCGTGCGTGTGTGCGTGGTCAGGTAGGTGTGTATCACTATGGTATGTATGCATATGTGTGTGTGTGTGTGTGTGTGTGTGTGTGTGTGTGTGTGTGTGCGTGTGCGTGTGCGTGTGCGTGTGCGTGCGCGTGCGCGTGCGTGTGCGTGTGCATGTGCATGTGCGTGTGCGTGTTTGTGCGTGTACTTGTTGTGACCTCTCTAACGCAGTGTTGATCTGCAGCAGGTGTTCCTGGTTCCCGACAGGCCGGCGTCTGACTCGGACAGCGGGCCCACAGGGGACAGTCTGTCCACTGGGCACACACAGGGACAGACAGCCGGACGGGACGGCACTGACACGCTGAGTATGTCTACCATCACAACCTGCACTCATCTACTTTCAACTTTTAGTTTTAGACTTTTAACCCATTGATACCTGGAACTGTGTCATTTTTAGATTTGAGCTAAAAAGCATTATTTGACACTTTGGCTATTCAAAAATAGCAGATATACAAGCTCATAGCGCGGCACCGAGTGCCGCGCTACGAGCTTGTATATCTGCTATTTTTGAAAAATCGTGAAAATATGTGCAAATCTTTGAATATATATATTTTTAAAGCGAAATTTTTTAACTCAAATCTTTGCTTCTGGGGGTCCCTGGAACAAAATATTTTGATGGGGGTCCACGGCCAAATTCATATCATTTTGGGGGTCCTTGACATGAAAAAGATTGAACACCACTGATATAGAAACATACGTTTTTCAGAATACTGCTGAGATTTAGGAGACACGTAGAATCGGCTTCAGGTCTCAATGGGTTAACCTTGCTGCTGTCACTGCTATGATACTTCAATTTCCCTCGGTGGATCAATAAAAGGTTTCTATATCTTATTATTTATCTTACCTTAGTGGTAGTAGCTAGCAGCCAGTAATAGAGGTAGTTGTAACAGCCGTAGTAACTGTCGTAGCAGGAGCAGCACCAGTGATAGTAGTAGCAGTAATAGAAAGCGCTCAGTAGATAGCAGACGCTGGCACATTTAATGTGTCCTGAAGTTGGTCTTTTTACAAAGACAAACATACAAGAAAAGGCAAACTGAAATTGGTGAGGAAAATATTACATCATTGGCAGTATAGGCCTGTCACAATTATTACATAATCGTCTATAATCGCAGTTATTTTTGCATAATCGTTATAATCGTTTCCATGTTGAAAAATGTTCACACATTTTCAAATATTAAAAATAGCTGATCTACAAGCTTACTTTGTGACTTGTAGATCAGCTATTTCTGCAATTTTTACATGTATAAAATGATTAAATATGTAAATAATTTCTTTGTATATTTAAATTATTTGTCATATCTGCCCTGTACAATTTTTTATTACGAAGCCTAAAAGGCAAAAAAAATATATATTCATAATGTTCCGATGTTCAATGCCAAACACACAATTACATCGTTAATCGCAATTATTTGAGTGACAATAAATCATTGACTAAAATTTGTAATCGTGACAGCCCTATGGCAGTAAGTCATTAAATATTTGTTGAAAGTTGGAAGATCATTATGTCAGTGGAGCCAACACAATGTAAAGGACACAGGGGCGTCTCTACTGTAGCATGCATGCATTTATTATATGAAAAAGTAGAACTTTGCATCTATGGAAAACTGCACTCGCCTAGGCTACTTCCTGTACTAGATAGATATTTTATGTAGGATGTAACCTTCAGTGACTTTCACTTCAGCTTTCCATTATGCCACTAATTGACAATTAATTAAGTTACCATCAAAATGTAATCATTTCTTCTCTTCCATATAACAAGTGAATCCACACATTATGTATTGAGATATTTGGCCACAAACAGACAGACAGATGAAAAGGGTGAAAACATAGGGTTAACACCTTTATATACAGTAGTAGTACTACAAGTTCTAGTAGTTGTAGTAATAGTAACAGTAGTAGCAGTAAGAGTAAATATTATCAGGTTACGGATACAACTACTACTAACTATTATCCTGTTGATTTAGGAGAGAGAAGTCTGTGTCTGTGGATTCAGTGAGGGGAGTTATGAATATATAGGCCAAAAGGAAACATCATTGTTGTTCTAAACTGTTTACTGGCCCAGAGGCTCTGAACCCAGGGAGACATGAGAGAGAGAAGGACAGAGAGACAGGAAATGAGGCGCTAGCTGATATGACATCCTTCCTGTCCTCTTCCTGCCATTGTCTCCCAGTGACATCACAGGAAGGTCAGAGGGCAGAGCGCTGCAGCACCTGGTTCATGCAGTCGCTACGTAATTTATTTATTTTTTCAAAACCAATTTTGATATGATATTGTTCATTGAAAATCATGTATTGTCATTCTTTTTACCATTTCAAGTCATTTATAGAAAATGCTTTAATTTTTGTTTGCCGGCTAGTGGCTCAGGAGGTTAAGTGGCCGTTTGGAAAGCGGAAGTTTTTCTAGGCAGTCTCGGTTCGATCCCTGACTCTTCCTGGCTTTGTTTGAAGGTGTCCTTGAGCAAGACACTAACTGCTCCTTTCCTTGCATGGTTTCCTCTGCCATCTGTGTTTGAAAGGGGAAATAAAACGCACATTGTAAAGCACTTAGGATGAAGCGGCTATAGAAATGTAGACCATTGACCATTTATAAAAATGTCTAATTTCCAAAATGACTCAAGTAAATGTGCTCGACTCTCTGTTTTGTAGATCAAGTTGGAAAAAATAGGTTTTTCAAACATAATCCATTTCAGATCACAGGTTTTTGCTTTATCCATCTGCCCCACAGGAGTCAGTTCCTTTAGATAGATACTGCAATAACTGCCTTACTGCATTGCCCACGTTCCAACATATCCCCATTTTCTATGTTGTTGGCTGTCTACAACCCACCTTTATGGTGTTAACTAAGGTTAATTGATGTTTAATCACTTAAGCCTTGCTTTATACTTTATATATATATTGTATTCTAAGCTTGTAGATCTGTGAACTTATGCATCATACACAGTAATTATATTATCGTCACAATATCAATATTGAGGTATTTGTTCAAGACTATTGTGACATTTGATTTTGTCCATATCACCCAGCCTTAGTTTCCCAAACACTGGGTCGGGACCCATGTTTGGGTCGTGGACGCATTTTTATGTGTCACAATTAAATATTGCCTTTTCTTCAACATTTGAAAAAATATTATTTCAAAAGATTTTTGAAAAAAGTGTCCACCAAAAATATATCCTTTTCTTTTCCAATCCAAAATGTAAAATTTTTTCAACAAAAATAAATAAATAATAATAATAATACAAATAAATAATAATAATTCTATAATTGTTAAAAACTTTTAGGAAATGTGAGCTTGTAGATCAGCTATTTTCACTATTAAATAATGGTTACTTTTTTGTACTTTTAGGGTCTCAGCTGAAAAAGTTTGGGAACCACTGCCCTAGCGTCTGTCAAAGTGCTCCTTCACTGTCCCATCCTCTGCAGCTCTGTCTGACTGGGCTCCATTTGTCTTCCAGCCAGGGCGAAGCGCGGGGCCTTCTCGGAGCTGACAGGGTCCATGAGCAGAGCAGCGGGGAAGAAGATTAACCGCATTATCAGCTTCTCCAAACGAAAGCCCCCCTTGCCGGGAGACCCCCCGTCCTCCTCCTCCTCCACCCACCAGGACAACCCCCGCTGCGGTGAGCTCAACAACGTGATTAGTAGCCGCTTTGACGGGCTGATTGATTGAGAGTTTGTTTGTTTATTAGGTTGGCTTCACACTGCGTTTCCCCCAAACAAACGTGGGGGGTTTCAAGATGTTTTCTGCGAACAAAGCAAAACGTAAAGCTGCAATCCGTAACTTATTTCAGTGAGTAAAATAGTATTATAACCAATCTGAGCTATTTTTTCGGCCAGATTTGGTGTAGTGGGGAAAAAAGGAATGAACCAAGTAGAGACCCCTGGCCCTGGGGGATCCCGGTCAACCGAAGAATAGCTATATGTTATCCCCTGGTCAGTGTGGTAGAAATGTCTCTCGTGCGAGAGAACCGGGTTCAAATCATGGATAGGACATAAAAGTTATGGATTGTGGCTTTAAACAGAAGAATATTGTGCTATTTTAGTAGAGGTTCGGGTGATATGCCGATATATGGGCGTATCGGGGTTGTTTATGGCTATGTCTGAGTCATAGTGACATGCCTATATATGGGTGTATCTGATTTGTTTATGGTTATGTCTGACATGGCCGCGGTCCGCCCAGTAGCCAATTTTAATATAGGATTTGGTTCTTTCTTTGCGGTCAACACAAAACACGGCTCCCCTGACATTTACAGTAGCACAGACATGTAGCACATGAGTCATGACATGATGGTGGCAGCTATTCTCCACATCTCCAAACAACACAGACACTGTACATGTTTAGCTGAGGTGACTCTGGTTGGAAGTGTGTCATGGAAGTTTACTATTAACTTGTGTGAGCTTGCTACGCCCACCAAAAAATTCCACAAGAGTGAAAGCATGATGAGTCAAAGTTTTATTGAAAGCTTTGAGAATTCAACCCAGCATTGTGTCAATGACGGTGTGTCACTGAGTTCGCCCCAGCATGTCATTTTGAGGCGCTTTCTAAGACCATTTAAGTGGGTGTCTCGCTTTACGCGTACAAACGTGAGCTGTGATTGGCCTACTTATGAGGTCACAACAACAGTAAGTACATGTGTCAAACATGTCCTTATCTTTGTTTGAACAATCAGAATAAACAGTACACTCAAACAGCAAACTCTAAAAATTGCCTCTTACTCTAGCTCTACACAGAGTCAACACTGGAACATAAATAAAATACACAGTTTGTGACCTACAATATGATACCGACAATTACACAGAAAGCTTTAGAAGTATCAATATCTCAAGAATGAACCCTAGTGTGCCTATTCTGGGGGAAACATTAGCCCAAAATAGCAGCTACAAGTTCATAACATGTTGTGTTGCGAACTTGCGACGCGTTGTGAGCTTGTAGATCTGCTATTTCCGGGTTAGAGGGAAGAAGGCGCAGACCAAGTACAGAGCCACCTCAGGTCAAGTTTACTAAGTATAGAGGGTTTAATGGTTAAGAACACCTTAGTCTCAAATTAATCACATCCATATTTCATATTGTGTCCTCACTACTGAACCCCAAATGGTCTACTTTACCTGGTTGAGGTACAGGTTCACTTTGTTTTTGAATGACACTATTATTATGCAGGTTATTGATTTGGAGTTTTGGGACAATGGGTGTTTACACAATGGTTCCTGCTTCAACACAATGAATATCCCTCCATTGTGTAAACTTGTCCATTTGGAAAATGAGAAATGAAAATATTTTCAAAACCTTTGTAAGCCATGTAAAGCAAAGGTGATAGCCATTAGACAACAAAAAGCACCTGTTCTAGCAGTGTGTTTGTTTAATTCATTAACATGTGTTAGGTAGTTTTAAGATAAGATAAGGGATACGTTCAGATTCAACTTGAATGATCCCTGAAGGGAAGTGAAATCATTTCCGTCGTCAATATTTAGATATTAGCAACAATAGAAGGAAGAAGATAAAATTAGAGCAGACAACGATCTTCTGTAAACAGCAGAGTGGGCATAGATACAGCATAATACACTATGCAGGCATTACATGCAACAAGAAAATGTTGAGGATTTGTATACAGTGAGTCAATGTTATTTATATAAAGCCTGTATAACAACAAATAATTTTCCACCTAATTGCTGTGCAAAAATAAATAGCCCAAATATACATGGGATATGTACGGTATGTCCAGACAAAGGACAACAACATTCAACAGTGTGTCAATACAATATGCAGGTCAGGTCAGTTGAATGATTAAACTATTTCAAAATCTTGTGCATAGAGGTACGTTTTTGCACTAATATGGCCAGTCATACTGTATACTGTACGTACATTAAAGTTGAATGATTAAACTATTTCAAAATCTAGTGCATAGAGGTACGTTTTTGCATTAGTATGGCCAGCCATACTGTATACGTATATTAAAGTTTAATGATTAAACTATTTCAAAATCTTGATTTAACAACTTAAACCCTATATACTTAGTTGACGTGATCCCTCAGGGACCTGAGCTCTGCTAGAATTTCCATTTATGCCAAAAAAATTGCTGACCTTCAAGCTCACAACGCTTCGCAACACATCACGTTGATGTGAGCTTGTAGATTGCCGAATGTTCGCCCCATAATAGAGACGCTATTGTTCAAGTCTGCACAAGATCAGTGGAAAATGAATGCAACATATAGACAGCTACAACTGTACACCATTTTTCTTCTGAGTGTGTCCCACAGTAACAGACACCGGGTGTGGAGATCGGGGTGGGAATAAAGTTCATGTGCCAGTCCTCTTATGTTGTGGTGTGTTGAGAGATATTGTTACTCTGAATTTGACCACAGGGAGTGGGTGTGTGTGGCCTCTCCTTGTTCACTATGTACAGTATATCCTCAAAGATCATTTCAGTTTACGATCCATGTATTTCATGCTACACAGCAGTCCAAATGTATAGACTGTAGGGAGCAATGCTGTTTGAAATCACATCATTCAGGAAGTGGAATTTCTTCCAAGTCCTAGAACTGACAAGAAATGAAAGAGCTCTAAATCATGATGACTGCAGTTCCTGGTTTTAAATGAACCATAGAAAACTTTAACCACATACATAGTACTGTAAGCCCCATAAGCTGATCTTCAAGCTCACAACATGTTGCGTTACGATGCCTTGTGACGATGTAGAGTTGCTATTTTTTTAAATGTTGAACATTTTTGAAAAATTTAGCTTTTTTTAATAAACAAAATAAAAATAGAATTTTCACAAAATAGGGACACAGGGTTAATGTGTTTAAGCTTACCTGCACTGATATCATTGTCCCTTCCTGTCCTGTGTCCACAGGCTACCTGAGTGTGTGTGTCAGCGGGTCCTGGAGGGATCGTTGGTGTGCGGTGCACAGTAGGACCCTGTACCTCCAGAGGGACCCCAGGGACCAGCGGCCCCCCGTTATTTCGGTGCCCCTCGGAGGGGCAGAGGTGGTGCCCGGGGGCCTGGGACCCAAACACCCGTTTGCCTTCCGCATCCTGCAGGGAGGGAACGAACTGGTGGCTTTGGAGGTACAAACTTTTTCATGTTAAGGACCCCCAAAATTACCCCCTCAAATATTTTGTTCCAGGCACCCCCAGAAGCAAAGATTTTAGTTGCAAATGTTCACTTAAAAATATATATATTCAAAGGTTTGCTAAAATGTTCACGATATTAAAAAAATAGCAAATATACAAGCTCATAGCACGGCACTCGGTGCCACGCTATGAGCTTGTATATCTGCTATTTTTGAATAGCCAAAGTATAAAAGGTTAAAATGATTGTGATGCTACTGTATATTAACACATTTTTGCTGGGGACCCCCTGGAACCCTCCCAAGGATCCCTGGGGTCCCCGGACCCCACTTTGAGAACCAATGCATTACAGCACAGTGACAGAGACACCAAATATCCTTAACCACTTAAATACTTTGTTGACCGGGGTCCCCCAGGGCTCTATACTAGATTCTGTAGTGTTTCCCCCTATACCTGTTCACTTTTATAGCCAACCTAGTTTTCTGCTTTGTGCAGAGTTAAACAACGGTTACTAAGCCCAAATGAAAGGGTAGAGAGAGAGAGGAGTCTAAGGCATTACTCGTACCAAATGTCTTTTAAGGTGATTTATTTTCCCAATCACACATACAATACATTTAGGTAAATAGTTAGGTAATAAAACCTGGTAAGAGAAAACAAGCACAGAACATTCACAGTATTAAGATATGACTTCATCCCATTATGAACACATCAAACATACAATCATTTACAATGCTTTACTTACTATTGACTTTCCACTCTCTTCCAGATGATCAATGGGTCACTCAAGAACCCATATTCGAGGGACAACCCATGGCCAGTTACTTATCGAATCTGAAGTTTGTTCCTAGACAGGCTCCTTTATAAACTTCTCACACAGTGCCCTCCTTCAGGGAGGTTCAAGCAACCGGAAGTTCTGTTTACCCACAAAGCCTTGCGATTGCCTGCCGCTTCCTGTCACACTCTCTTCAGAGCTCCCCCGCTCGGAGTTGCTATCTCTTTTGTTTAGAAACCCACCACCTGATAGCGAGACCTGTTCCCTATCTTCCACACAAAGGCCTATTGTCTCTGGTATGCAAGAAGTCTTTGAAGCTCAGGAGCACAGCAGGGAGCCTGCCTCTGCCCACTCTGTACCACTAGGCTCAACTCAAACAGTACATGTTTGCTAACTCCTGCAGGACAATAAAAGCACATTGCTGTTGCACCAATAATAATACACAATTATCTTTCATAATCATGGATTATTCCACACCTGCCACCTGTGATAACTGAACCCTGTTCAGTTCTCTCACAACCAACCTCTACTACCACCATTCACTGTGAGCTTTTTTGGCTTCTTAAATCATGGCTTAGGTCAGTATTTGGCGAAAGTATGGCGGAAAAGTTCGATTTCATCTCTGTAAACTGCTCTGATCCCACACTCATACAGGTTACATTCTCAACACAATTTTCACTCATTGTCTTTAAGTGGCTTCAATCCCATATTTTGGAATAATTTACAGTTCAACTTAACTTTCTCAATTTGTAATCTTTAAACTTTTTTAGGAATTCAAATTGTTTGGAAAACTTTTCTTCTCCCACTTTTTTCCCTAGTAAGTCAATGTCCTATTTAGGGCATGTTGCCATGGCAATTGACATAGTAACTTGGGTAAAGGTTTTAAAAGATTTTAAAATGGCTGATCTACAATCTTACCTTTAAGAAACTTCACTCTGCATTTAAACCGCTAGCCCACATCCCAAAATGCTTTTTATACAATCAACAAATAATCAATTCAAAAAGGCCTGATTGCTCAGATCATGAGTCCACATCAGTACTGAATAATTTTGTTGTTATGGAAGAACCTCCAAATTATTGTTGCATTTTGACTTAGTGGCATATTGTCGGCAGTAAATTAATACATTTCATTATGCAAGTTATTTCTTCTGGTAATATCGTAAACACTACAAATGATACATTCATTTACACAATATCTCTCGAAATTCCTAAGTAAACAGTCGCTCAAATAAGACATTTCGATTTTTTAGACACCACGTTGGCATCTTTTTCGCTTATTGTCCGCACTGCGTACCACTGTCCACAGCTAATAACTGGATAGACCTGTTAGTCAAGCCTGTTCGTTTGTCAGTGTCACTTTGCTGGCACTACCAGCCACCAGTGGAACTGCAATCCCACCACCAGCCCGCGCTGATGACTGTGGTGGGACAGTGACTTTCTGCTTCAACTTTTCCTTCTTCCCTCGCAATTTCCCCACGACCCACCGGGCTGGTGCGAAGGGTTTACGTGGCTTGCAGGTTTCACATTTGCATTTTTTCAGGAGGTCAAGAGGCTTGCAGTTTGCACAATCGCATTTGACTGGTCTGGCTCTTGTCGCTACTGACCTCCCACCTTGGCCCAACAGGGCTTTAGGCTCGGGGCAAGGGCCACCCTTCTTAGGTGGTGCCACGCCGCTCTGCAGTGGTGTGATGTCGGTGTGTGAATTGGTGTCGGTCTTCCCCTCGGCTGTCTCTACTTCGACCGTCACGTCCCCCGCGGCGCCCTCTGGATGGATATCCCCTGCAGCTGTCTCCGCAGCAGCAGCAATACCGTCTGATGGCACTCTTCTGGCCGCCAGTGGGACTGCAACCCCACCAACCCCCTTCTGGGGGCTTCTCTCAGCCGCCGCCGAGAAAGAGCGTGGAGCTCTGCTCCACCCAGCCCCCCCCGCAGGGGGGTGGAGAAGGGATAGTTTATCTTTAATCTTCACCTTCTTTTTTCTAGTTACAGCCCCACCAGGACGACGCATTCTCTTTGCCTGGATCCTGGTGGTTGGTACTGAAATGACCTGACGTAGCACCCCGCCCCTCTCTTTCCGAGCGGGCGCACGGATGCCAGTATTTACCCACTCAGACTTCTTTCTGAGGGGTTCTGGGGGAGCTGGTTTGGCGCCCAGTCCCCGTTTTCGGACAGACCCGACTGGTCTGTCTTCGGCGGCTCCCTTCTTGAACGCCACCGGTCCGCTGGTAGCTGGTTCCCTGCCACCTTTCTTAGACGGACGCTTGGAGCAAACGCCACCCTTGACAGGCCTGACTGGTCTGCTTTGGGCCATCTGCCTGCCACCTTTCGTAGACGGGCGCTTGGAGCGAACGCCACCCTTGCCAGGCGACTCGGATCCCTCCTTCTTCTCCGTGTTGAGTGGGCTGGCGGCGACGTCCGTCGCAGCAGCGGCGTCTACTGACGCCCTCGCCGGCTTCTCTCCTGGTTCAGCGACCTCCAGTGACTGGCTCCCCTCTGCGTCGAGTGGATTGGTGAAGACTTTCACCGCCGTGGCGACGTCCATTGAAGCTGCCTCCCTGGCGGTCTGCTCATCTGCGACGTTGGCTCCCTCTGGTCGATCCCCCTCGGCTTCCTCCGCAGGCGTCTCGTCCCCAGGTCCAGCTCCATCGATCACCAGTGGCACCTTTGCAGCTGCTCTCTCGATCGCAGCGTGGAATGGGGTCTCTCCTGGTTCAGTGACCTCCAGTCGCTGGCACCCCTCTGTGTTGAGTGGGCTGGCGGCGTCGTCCGTCGCAGCAGTGGCGTCCTCTGACACCCTCGTGAAGAGTGGGTTGGTCACCGCCGTGGCGACGTCCATTGAAGCTGCCTCCCTGGCGGTCTGCTCATCTGCGACGTTGGCTCCCTCTGGTCGATCCCCCTCGGCTTCCTCCGCAGGCGTCTCGTCCCCAGGTCCAGCTCCATCGATCACCAGTGGCACCTTTGCAGCTGCTCTCTCGATCTCCAGTGACTGGTTCTCCGCAGTTACTTCCTCAGGATTGACCTCCTTCTCCGCGTGGTCCCTCGGAGCAGCGTGGAAAGGGGTCTCTGCCTCCCTCGGAGCGTGGAAAGGGGTCCCTGCCTCCCTCGGAGCAGCGTGGAAAGGGGTCTCTGCGTCCCCTTGAGTGATGCCATCTGTGACCTCCGTCGTGAAGAGTGGGTTGGAAGCGACGTCCTCTGAGCTTTCCCAGCGTGTCGTCATGAGGAGATATCCCTCCGCCGCGTTGTCCCTCACAGCAGGGAGTTCACTCACTTTGGGATGTGTGAAGCGGGACCCATATTCTTCCTGGGCCGCTTCAAACCAGACCTGCCTCAAAGTTTCCTCATACTCTAGGCAACAGTCATCCTGCATCCTGCAGATCTCAGATGAACTTTCTTCATCAATTTCTAGTATGGCGATAGAATATGTAACAACCTTAAGGAATCTAGCTAATTCGGCTCTTAGCTCCCTTACCGCCCTTTCTTTTGGTAAATCCAGCAGGACAATAAACTTTACTTCCCTCCTAAAAACTGCTTGAGCTGCTTCACACTTCCCTATTAACTCAACTAACACTTCCATCTCCCTTGTTTGGGTATAAGGTCTGTTAGTCTTAATTCGCATGGGCTGTGACAGTAATCGTCAGTTATTTTTAGCAAGTAACAGTGTTGTTTCAGCCTTTAGCTATATAACAACAATAATTAATTAACACTGTGCTAACCTGTAAAATAGCACCCACCCTATCAGCATTCCACGCAAGAAGCCTTTTAATGGTCTACTTACATTAGTTAATTTTGTTAATTAATACTGGATAGGATATATTTTGCTCTACCAATGTACATTCTATTATTTAACCCACAATGATTACCATTGATCCCCTGTTCTTGTACACTAATCATCTAGTTACTCACAGTATCAGTCTATCATAAGGTCTGGTTAAACATTGAATTACTGGTAGCCAATTCCCCACCCCCTCCCAGTGGCTGTTAGCTTAGCACTATGCTAGACAAAGGAAAAGTTAGCTGGTAGCAACCCCCACCCCCTCTGGTACGCTAATCAAACTTTTAACGGTAGCCTAAAGCTACATAACCTGTGGTTAGCTTCTAGCTTCTCCCTCAGCTCCTCAGTGTTAGTGCTGTTAACCTATTTTAACCTGTCCCATAACCAGGTCTAATAGATACTTTATTTCGTTACAACTCACTTCTCATCTTAAAGAGACAGTGCGTTTTTCCTCCTAAGGCTATAGGAGCTTTTTATGCTATGTTATCTCACTAGATAACACACATTAAATCCAGCCTCTAATGGTTTTCACCATCAGACTATTGGCAGGATTATACAATTATGTGATCCGCTTACAGGACTGACCTAATACCTTTCTAGATTCACATAGGCTCCAAGGGTTCATAATTGTTTAATTACTCTGTAACACTCAATTACTATGTAATTAATACTTAAACTCTGAAGGCCTTATTAAAAGCCAGCATAGTTTAATAACTCTGTAATAAGCGGAGTTCAATCACTGTGTCATTCGCTTATTAACTCTGAGATGTCCCCCACGGGGACACTACAGTCTTATTACTGTGTAATAAGCAGAGTTCAATAACTGTGTTATACCTCTGTATAACACGGCTATTCTGCCTAAAACTCATAGATGCCTCCTCCGGGGGCATAAATAGTTTTATTACTGTTCACTTTTATAGCCAACCTAGTTTTCTGCTTTGTGCAGAGTTAAACAACGGTTACTAAGCCCAAATGAAAGGGTAGAGAGAGAGAGGAGTCTAAGGCATTACTCGTACCAAATGTCTTTTAAGGTGATTTATTTTCCCAATCACACATACAATACATTTAGGTAAATAGTTAGGTAATAAAACCTGGTAAGAGAAAACAAGCACAGAACATTCACAGTATTAAGATATGACTTCATCCCATTATGAACACATCAAACATACAATCATTTACAATGCTTTAATTACTATTGACTTTCCACTCTCTTCCAGATGATCAATGGGTCACTCAAGAACCCATATTCGAGGGACAACCCATGGCCAGTTACTTATCGAATCTGAAGTTTGTTCCTAGACAGGCTCCTTTATAAACTTCTCACACAGTGCCCTCCTTCAGGGAGGTTCAAGCAACCGGAAGTTCTGTTTACCCACAAAGCCTTGCGATTGCCTGCCGCTTCCTGTCACACTCTCTTCAGAGCTCCCCCGCTCGGAGTTGCTATCTCTTTTGTTTAGAAACCCACCACCTGATAGCGAGACCTGTTCCCTATCTTCCACACAAAGGCCTATTGTCTCTGGTATGCAAGAAGTCTTTGAAGCTCAGGAGCACAGCAGGGAGCCTGCCTCTGCCCACTCTGTACCACTAGGCTCAACTCAAACAGTACATGTTTGCTAACTCCTGCAGGACAATAAAAGCACATTGCTGTTGCACCAATAATAATACACAATTATCTTTCATAATCATGGATTATTCCACAATACCAAAGCTCTTTGCTGAAAAAAGACGATCTCTAAGCTCATCTATTCCACAATCTCCCAATCAGTGTTGATTTTGACAGCAAATTTTGATTAGTCATTTGAAATGTTTTAGTTTTTGTCTAGTTTTAGTCGACTAAATATCATAAGATTATAGTCGACTAAATGTACAGTTGATTTAGTCGACTAAAAGTATATTATGGGCTGACGGTGACCCTCAAATATGCTTTGTACTGTAGATGTCATTGTCTAATCAAAGGCTATACAGTAGGTCTAGGCCTCCGGGGTGGGTATCAGAATTACTAGGGTGATATAGCATTTAATTAAATGTTATTTTGGTGCACTTTGTTGCATTAGCTGCCAAACAGCCACAGTATGTCATACATGTGTGTGTGTGTGTGTGTGTGTGTGTGTGTGTGTGTGTGTGTGTGTGTGTGTGTGTGTGTGTGTGTGTGTGTGTGTGTGTGTGTGTGTGTGTGTGTGTGTGTGTGTGTGTGTGTGTGTGTGTGTGTGTGTCCACCAGGCCAGCTGTTCAGAGGATATGGGTCGCTGGTTGGGTGTATTGTTAGCAGAGTCGGGCAGCGCCACCCTGCCCGAGGAGCTCCATTACGACTACATCGACGTGGACACTCTCACTGATATAAAACATGCTGCCAGAAACTCCTTCCTGTGAGTCACACATGTCTGTCTGTCTGTCTGTCTGTCTGTCTGTTTGTCTGTCTGTCTGTGGAACTTGCAAGTGATGATGGAAAAATTACTCAGATTTTACTCAGCTCTAACCGTGGGGACCTCCCTGTGGGTCGGGACCCCCCAGGGGGGTCCCCACATGAATTTGGGGGGATCCCCAGGTGATAGTGAAGTGACAATTTAAGGACTTTTAAGACCTTTTTGATACCTAAAACAAAAAACCATTACTGCAACAAAAGTAATCAACAAACTTTACTTTAAAACATTGGCCAAATTGTCAAATAATGTAAGAAAGAGGCAAAGATTTGGAAAATAGCCGATCTACAAGCTCACAAAATTATTTTCACAATATGTATCTAAAAGAAATGGGGGGTCCCCAGTTCAAATATGATTATTTTGGGGGGTCGAGGCCTGAAAAGGTTGAGAACCACTGTCATACACATTGAACATTATTGGACATAAATTACTGAGTTTTTCTTTTTCTCAATCTTTGAGTCTTTGTTATGCTTTGTAATAAGCCCAGCCAGGGACATGGGGGCTGCCAACTTGCTTTGGCAAGAAGAAACCCCACACGCAATGCATCTGCTTGTAACACACTGTACCAATGCTTTGTCTACTGGCCCTGACAGATAGAGAAATCCTATTCGTACTTCGTTGCCTGGGCTTCCCCAGGGCTCTGTCTGTACACAATTCTCAAGGATTTCCCTCTACACCAAATCACTTCGCCGAATGTTCGCCCCCAGAATAGGGATGCTTCAAGTGGTTATAACCATAGAGTTATAATGTATCGGTGATAACCCATTAAGACCTGAGGCCGGTTCTACAAATGTCTTCTAAATCCTAACAGTTTTCTTTTCTTATGTTGCTATAATATCAGTGGTTCTCAAACTTTTTCATGTCAAGGACCCCCGAAATGATATGTATTTGGCCGCGGACCCCCATCTCAAAATATTTAGTTCCAGGGACCCCCCAGAAGCAAAGATTTGAGTTACAAATGTTCGCTTTAAAAATATATCTATTCAAAGATTTGCACACATTTTTCAAAAAGGCAGATCTACAAGCAGATCTACAAGCTCATAGCGCGGCACTCGGTGCCGTGCTATGAGCTTGTATATCTGCTATTTTTGAATAGCCAAAGTATAAAATAATGGTTAAAGTGGTTCAAATAAAATATGGCAGATGCTTTCCGGTCTTAATGGTTAACAGAATTACATGATCTGTCTGTCTGTCTGTCTGTCTGTCTGTCTGTCTGTCTGTCTGTCTGTCTGTCTGTCTGTCTGTCTGTCTGTCTGTCTGTCTGTCTGTCTGTCTGTCTGTCTGTCTGTCTGTCTGTCTGTCTGTCTGTCTGTCTGTCTGTCTGTCTGTCTGTCTGTCTGTCTGTCTGTCTGTCTGTCTGTCTGTCTGTCTGTCTGTCTGTCTGTCTCTTAGATGGACCACCACTAACAACGGGGCATCGGCAGACTCCAGGATGTACGACGAGGTGTATGAAAGTGTGGCGGTGAGGAAACACTGTCCGCTCCGTGTCTCTGTCTGTGTGTGTGTGTGTGTGTGAGTGCATGTGTGTGTGTGTGTGTGTGTGTGTGTGTGTGTGAGTGAGTGCATGTGTGTGAGTGCATGTGTGTGAGTGCATGTGTGAGTGCATGTGTGTGAGTGCATGTGTGTGAGTGCATGTGTGTGGTCCCGTTGATCCTGAAATACCATCATATTCCTCTGTCGCATTCCTGGCATTGCGCAACGCAGAGGCGCCCAGCGTTGGACCAGATAACCCACCCCCCCACCCCCTCACACCCCCACACCCTCATCCCCCACTCTCCCTCGTCTTATCTTCATTCCTCTATCACTGCCATTCCCAACTTGTCGGCCGCGGCCACTGGTGGGCCGTGAGGATATTTCAAGTGGGCCCCCCAATAAGTGGTAAAACACTAAGATTTGAATGATAAAATAACATTCATAATAAGAAAATAATGAATTTTGAAAAAGAAATGTTGATAAAATGAGTTTTCTTTGTGATTCACATGGTAACACTTTGTTAGCTTGTAGATCTGCTATTGCCGGTGTGAGACAGCATGGTATAGCTCACAAAGAATTGTTGGTTCTTCAGCGGTTCTTTGGGGTGGTCCAGGGGGTATATATAGCACCACTGCCGTACAAAGAAAACTGTTAAACCCCTGTATGGTTCTTTAGAGGTTGCCAGCAGGCCTGCCCGTCGACCCATTAGACAATTTGAATACAGTCTAGAATACCAGAGTGCCCCTGAAAAGGTAAAAAAAATCCTGCAAACGATAGAAAGCACAAAATGAAAAATGTTTTGCATTCATCTTTTAAATCACACAAGGACAATCTAATAATAGAGCTCAAGTTGTTAAAAAATACAGTAGGTGCTATATAGCACCAAAAGAGGTTCTCCTAGCCAAAGAACCACTTTTAGTGCTTTTTAGCACCATTTTAGTTTAGTGACGAAATAGAGGCTTTACTGTTGTAGCCTGGAACAATCTGACTTGTTGACATTGTGTCCACTCACAGTAATATAACTAAAATTCTATATATAAAAGCAACATCGTATATATGATTATTATTTCTTCTTTAGTGCTGGTGATACTTTTTTCTTTTTCCTGTCCTGTTTTTCTACAGTCTTTTTTACCTCTTGCATTATTGACTATACTGCTCTACTTTTGCACTTATTGCAAGTCACTCTGAATAAGAGCATTTGTCAAATGTTCTAAAATGTAAGTACATTAGTACATAAATTAAATATGAATGCCAAATTTTACAACGCGTTTAAATAATGTAAAGAGGAAAGCAATCCAGGCACTCCAAATGTAAGAAAAAGTCAACGAGAACGGAAGTACATAAAATGTCATCATTATTGTAGTGGCTAAATTGTTCAAAAAGGCAACATGTTTGGACCACTCTACTGTCAGTGGCTCCCAAACTTTTTCCCTTGGAGCCCTCGCTTTTACATCTGCCAAAAACTGAGACCCCCTGCATTTACACACACACACACACACACACACACACACACACACACACACACACACACACAGACACACACACACACACACACACACACACACACACACACACACACACACACACACACACACACACACACACACACACACACACACACACACACACAGACACAGACACAGACACAGACACAGACACAGACACACAGACACAGACACTTTTTGAAAAAGTTTGAAAAAACAAAATCACTATTTGTTGACAATTATAATACCGGAGAACAAGTTATGATTTTGTGCAACATGTTTAAAATGATTCCTAGGCTGGGAAACACTGCCGTATGTCTTAATCAGAGCTTTAATTAATAAAAGAAAACATATGAAACACGAGTTTGGCCTCAGCTATAGCTACAAAACCAATAGCAGGCAATCACCTGACCTGACCCAGATAATAACATGACAGGTGAAACTAATTTTAAGTAATGAAAACAAAAACTTACATAAGTACACACCAGAGGTGGAAAGTAACTAAGTACATTTACTTAAGAACTGTACTTAAGTAAAATTTTGAGGTATTTGTACTTTACTTGAGTATTTCCACTTTCCAATACTTTTACTTCTACTCCACTACATTTTGGATCCAAATATTGTACTTTTACTCCACTACATTTATTTGAAAGCTGTAGTTACTAGTTACTTTGTAGATTTTTATTATTATTACAAAACATACATTAGCCACTTCAGCCCTATATACATTTCGGCCATTTGAAAATAGCCGATCTACAAGCTCACACTGTGTCGCGATGTGACGCATTGTGGATCTGCTATTTTCAAAAGATTTGTATACAGTACATTAAGAAAACTTGAAATGGGACATTCTGCATAATGAGTACTTTTACTTTTGGTACTTTAAGTACATTTTGATGCTAATACTTTTGTACTTCTTTACTCAATTTTGAATTCCGGACTTTTACTTGTAACAGGGTTTCAAGTAAAACTTTCAACATTTCCATATTGCAGTATTGATACTTTTACTTAAGTAAACAGCACTTTTTCCACTACTGGTACTGTGGTACGTGGTACCATAAACTACTTAATGCGTTGTTGTGTTCCCTTCCTTCCAGCAGGAGGTGGCAGAGAGCAGGCCAGGCCAGGTGAGACGCCATGCCTCCTTCTCCAGCAGAGAGTCTGATAAGACCGAACAGCAGGCGGCCATCAAGAGACATGCCTCCAGTGGGTATTCATTAGTCTGTTCCTGCATGAATACTAAAAGCTATGCAACACAAAAAAAATCAATGCTGAGTGTTCACGATTCACACTGAGACACACTGAGACCTTGGAATCCCCAGCTATTTTTAATGTGAATTACTTTATTATTCCCCCCTGGGGGGGGGAACGTGTCCTCTCCTCTGCCTTTGACCCATCCTAACTAAACTGCTTCAGTAGCAGTGAGCAGATACAATGCAGTGATCAGCCCGGAGGGGGACCGACTCTGACTCACACAGTTGTAGTGCCACTACCTTGGTCAAGGGCAATGGCAGGAGTGTGTACCTACAGCCAGTGGTTCAAAGTGGGATGCGGGGACCCACAGCAGGGGTCCTTGAGGGGGTTCCAGGAGGTCCCCGGCAAAAATTAGGAACATTTTAAACACGCTTTGAGCCCTATTTTATTCTTGGCTATTTCAAAAATATGCGACATGTTGTTAGCTTGTAGATCTGCTATTTTCAAAGAATATTAACACATGTTGACAAATCTTCGTTTATGGCACAAAATCTTTTCAGGTGATCGCCCAGTCTACAGTATTATAGCTGTTATGTCTTCATGGTGTGGGAGGAAACCCACGCAAGCTTGGGGAGAACATGCAAAGGAGCCATGTAACCTTCTTGCTGTGAACCAACCTCGTCCTATTATATTATATTATCTATATAACTCTAGACCAGTGTATCCAGACTGCTGCTGTAGATTTAATTTGATTTGACAATTTGAAAAAGCACATAAAATAATATCATCAAGGACTACACAAAGAAAAGCTAGCTTTTTTAATGTGATAATGAATGGCCTTCACCTCCCAGATCTAATGGCTAGGAAGGAATGTGAGAACAAGTGATCTTCACCATTTATAGTGGCTTTAAAAACAGCTGAGCCTTCATTGGACTACTGAACTACTTTGCCTGCCTGTCTCCTTGGTGGCTGTCCTATCTGTGCTATCAAGCTAGCTGAAAATAGCGGACTTTAGTTACTAGTTACTTTGTAGATTTTGATTACTATTATACATTACTCACTTCGGCCCTATTTCGGCCATTTGAAAATAGCTGATCTACAAGCTCACAATGCGTCGCGATGCAACGCATTGTGAGCTTGTAGATCTGCTGTTTTCTAATGATTTCTATACATTTTATACATTTGAAAACTTGTGAAGTGGGACATTCTGCACAATAAGTACTTTCTACTTTTGGTACTTTAAGTACATTTTTATATCAATACTTTTGTACTTTTACTCAAGTAAATTTTTCATTCCGGACTTTTACTTGTAACAGAGTATTTTTACATTGCAATATTAAGTAAAAAATGTGAGTACATTTTCTGCCACTGGCTGAGTACCTGGCAGGTTATGGTTGACAGACCAGAATAATTGACAAAGGGAGTGACTGCCTAAGCGGCTGTGTCCACCAAGGCGTTTTTTTCTCTCCCCCTGAGCGCAGCGTGTGCAGCCGTGTTGTATTTACGCTACACTAGAAACGCCAGGAGCGTGACGACGAGGCCCTGAGCGTCTGTCCTGCGCTGAGAACGTGCACATTTGCCGTTTTTATCTGGTCAGCGAGAGTTGAAAAAAACACACTACTTAGGGGCAGAACACGCTCACAGCGCATTGCACTTTTCATTTCATTTCACTTCATTTCACTTTTCAAAAATTGCTCCACCCTCAAGCGATGCTCAGATGAGCATTTCAGAAGAGCGCCTTGCGCTTTCAGCAGGGGGGGGACACTTTGGTGGACACACTAATTCAGTGATTCTCAACCAAAATGTTGTCTTTAAAACTTTGAAAATGGAGTTGTCATTGTGATACTGATAAATACTAAATAGGAACTTAAAGTATACAGTTTACAGTTTACAATTTAGGCATTTAGCAGACACTCTTAATCCAGAGCGATTTACAGTACGCAAGGACACAAGATAATATCGTAATACATCAATAATACATCAATAATACATCAAATGCATAGAAATAGAAATCTAATAATAAAGTAATACATAAGTAAACCAATAGTCTAATAATAATGAATACATACGTAAACCAAGAACCTATCATCAGCCTGTACATTGAAACTACACATTATAGGATGCCTGGCATCTGTCTACATAACATGCTATCTAAGCTACATTTTAGCCTTTGCATAATCCTGCAAGGTGGTCAAGGCTAGGGCAAGTGCTACGGGCTGAGGTGGAGTCTGAAGAGGAGAGTCTTCAGAATACGGCAGAAGATTGGGAGTGAGTCTGCAGTTCTAATTGGCTCTATGCACGGCAGCCGCATTGGAAAGACCTTCACAGGTGTTACTGTACCAATGATACTAATGAAGGCTCTGTTCCATTCTGGTCAAACAGAGTCAGGGTGATGATATTGTGCATGTTGGCTCACTGGAAACACTCTGCTAACACTAGTGGGTCTCAAAGTGTGGTCCAGGGACCCTCATGGTTCCCCTTGAGGGGGTTCCAAATGGTCCCTTACGGGTACTCGACCCGTAATGGTCCATTTGGTTCCATTTGTACACTCTCAGAGTTATGGGGGTCCTTGAAATGAAAAGGTTTGAGAAGCACTGTGCGACGCTAAATGGAACAGAGCCTTTATTAGTATCATTTGTAACACCAAATAAGGAAGAGGCCCAATTTCTTTCCAATATGGCTGCTGTGCCTAGGGAGCCAGAAGGGAGCAGAGTGTGGGACGTGTGGAGCGTTGTCCCGGATGTTTTAGCGAAGGTTCTGACAGCTTCCCTGTGTTAGCTGATACACTACGTTAGTTCCATTGATCCATAAGCCAGGAACACAATTGAACGTGATGAAAATGCACGCCGGCGCGCGTCCAGAAAAGGTTCAGAACCCCCAGAATAATTGATCGTCTGACTTTCTCTTTGTTGCTCCTCTTATCATGAAAGGTAAAGCTATAGCGCTGTGAATGCTAATCATGCTGCTGTTCTTCTGGGCTTGTTGTTGCCGTTCACAGGTGTGCAGTGGTGGAAGAAGTACTCAGATATTTTACTTAAGTAAAAGTAGCAATACCACAATATAAAAATACTCTGTCACAAGTAAAAGGCGTTCAAATTCTTACTTGATAAAAGTACAAAAGTATTGGCATAAAAATATTCTTAAAGTACCAAAAGTAAAAGTACTAACATGTTTGAAAATAGCAGATCTCAAGCTCACAACGCGTCGCATCGCGACGCGTTGTGAGCTTGTAGATCGGCTATTTTCAAATAGCCTGGGTAAAACAGAGCTAAAGTGGTTAATGTATGTTTTATAATGTAATGATTTATATTAGCATAGTATTTTGCAGGGCGTTGCTGAAAATGAGCACTTGTGCTCAGCTACTACCCTGGGTAAATAAAGAATTTAAAAAAAATATATATATATATATCTGCAAAGTAACTAGTAACTAAAGTTTTCAAATAATTGTAGTGGAGTAAAAGTACAATATTTGCCTCTGAGATGTAGTGGAGTAGAAGTAAAAGTATAGACAATTGGAAATGCTCCAGTAAAGTAAAAGTACCTCCAAATTGTACTTAAGTACTGTACAGTACTCTGTACTAGTTAATTTACACCACTTGCTCCTCTTATCATGAAAGGTAAGCTATAGCACTATGAATGCTAATCATGCTGCTGTTCTTCTGGAACTTGTTGTTGCCAGAGCCATTCAAAGACAGTTACGTCACCTCCATCCACTTCTTCAGGCCAGGTCTTCTACATAGCCTTCTATTGGCGAATAGTGACAAAGCCCTAAACCGGAAGTTTACGGAATGCATTGGAGTCTATGGGCGTTTGTAACTATTTCCAGTTTACATGAACCACGCTGACCGACGCTGTTTCTGCCCCCTCAGTGACGGAACTCTCTAATATAAGGCTCTGGTTGTTGCCGTTCACACAGGTGTGAACCAGACCCAGTACTCCCAGACCGGGCGGTACGGGAAGACACGCGCGGAGGAGGACGCCAAGAGGTACCTCAGGCAGAAGGAAGAGCTGGAGAAGGTGAAGGAGAAGCTGAAGACCACACTGGTGTCCCTCCGTAAGGAGAAGAAGGAGGCCAAGGAGGAGGTGAAGAGTGGCAAAGGTAGTGAGAGGAATTGCATGTATTACTAACTAGCTTCACGATTACATTTAAACTTCCGATGTACGTACCACTACTGCAAGACCGATACTATACTCAGTGGTGGAACAAGTACTCAAATGTTGTACTTTAGTAAAAGTATCGATACTGCGATATTGAAGTACTCTGTTACAAGTAAAAGTCTCGCATTGAAAATGTACTTGAGTAAAAGTGTTTGAAAATAGCCTATGTATAAAATAGGACTAAAGTAGTTAATGTGTGTTTTAATAATGTAATAATTTATATCTGCAACTGTAACTTGTAACAAAAGTTTTCAAATAACTGTAGTGGAGTAAAAGTATGATATTTGCCTCTGAGTTTTTGTGGAGTAGAAGTAAAAGTATTGGAAATTGGAAATACTCAGGTAAAATACCTCAAAATTGTACTTAAGTACAGTACTTGAGTAAATGTACTTGGTTACTTTCCACCACTGACTATCGTGTGTGTATGTGTGTGTGTGTGTGTGTGTGTGTGTGTGTGTGTGTGTGTGTGTGTGTGTGTGTGTGTGTGTGTGTGTGAGTGTCTGTGTGTGTGTGTGTGTGTGTGTGTGTGTGTGTGTGTGTGTGTGTGTGTGTGTGTGTGTGTGTGTGTGTGTGTGTGCGTGTGCGTGTGCGTGCGTGTGCGTGTGTGTGTGTGTTTAGCCCGGGGTGCAGAGCAGAGGTTAGCTCGTCTGGAAGCTCTGTGTAAACAGAAGGAGGAGGAGAGGGTGGAGCTAGAACTCAGATTGACAGAAGTGAAGGAAAACCTGAAGAAGTCATTGGCTGGAGGAGCGCTGGGTCCGCCCACTGATACCAAGATGAGTGTCAAGGTAGGCTGCCTGCAATATCATACTATGCTAAATATGAAAACATTACTGGCCAATACTTTGCTATTTATGTTTGCTATTTATCCTTGCTACATCAGTGTATGTCCACATTTTGACTGTGTCATATTTTTGTGCCACAGTAGCGATGTTGATCACCATATGGTATATAGTTTTTATAGAGCCATAGTATTGTTTTTTTTAGAACCATATTATTGTATTTGCTTTTTTCCCTTTACGACAGTTTTTCTTTTCTTATTTTTTCTTCTTCTCTTTTTTTGCACAATAATGTAGGATTTTTATCCCCATAATAATCAAGTTTTGATTCTATCATCACTGTGGTATCTTTTTTCATCCCTGCTGTTTTTCTAGTTCCATACTATGCGTTACACTGAGCCATTCCTTTGATTGCCATGTACATTGTGTGTGTGTGTGTGTGTGTGTGTGTGTGTGTGTGTGTGTGTGTGTGTGTGTGTGTGTGTGTGTGTGTGTGTGTGTGTGTGTGTGTGTGTGTGTGTGTGTGTGTGTGTGTGTGTGTGTGTGTGTGTGTGTGTGTGTCCAGGCACAAGGCAGTAAGGTGGAGAAGGTTTACAGTGAGACCATACCGGTCAATTCAGCGTCTGAGCTCCGTAAACGGCCGCCGTCTCTCTGCACCACCGCCACACGAGGCAACGTCATGCAGAAAGCAAAGGTAGGCTGTGTGCGTGTGCGTGTGCGTGAGAGAGAGAGAGAGAGAGAGAGACATTCTGTCTGTTATAATTTGTGTGTGTTTGAACCTGCGTGACCTTTGAGGGAACCCCAAATTATACCAGTTAACGAGGCGGAAAGTCCCTGTGGTGAGGGCAATGAGTGTATGATCACGTCCCTGAATGCTAGGGCTGGGCAATATGACTTCAAATCAATATCACAATGTACTGAACAGAAATAGCAAATCTACGCGTCACGATGCGAGATGTGAGCTTGTAGATTAGCTGTTTTTGCTTTTTTTTGGTACAACGAAGTATAACCTAATACAGAGTTAAAGGAGAATTTTGGACTAAAGTTTTCTTACCTTTTCTATGACGTTATGATATCTTAGGATGAATGGTACAGTAGAAAATTTTCATAACTCCACCCCTGAGCCGCCACAGCTTAAAAGGTGCGCGGATAGGCCTTAGGTTAGATCACATATTTTAATAGCTTTTTTTTTTTTTTTTTTTGAGATCTGACGTTCATAGTGACAGAACACTATGCAACTAAAAAAATAAAAATAAAAAAAAAACATAAGTCTCGCTAGACGAGATTGAAATCTCGAGATTTCAATCTCGTCTAGCGAGACTTCTGTTTTTTTTCTTTTTTGGGGACAGTGTTCTGTCACTATGAACGTCAGATCTCACAAAAAAAAAAAAAAAAAAAAGCTATTAAAATATGTGATCTAACCTAAGGCCTATCCGCGCACCTTTTAAGCTGTGGCGGCTCAGGGGTGGAGTTATGAAAATTTTCTACTGTACCATTCATCCTAAGATATCATAACGTCATAGAAAAGGTAAGAAAACTTTAGTCCAAAATTCTCCTTTAAGTGCAGTGGTGGAAAAAGTACTCAGATATTTTACTCAAGTAAAAGTATCAATACTGCAATATAGAAATACTCCGTTACAAGTGAAAGTCCGGAATAAAACATTTACTTGAGTAAAAGTACAAAAGTATTGGTATCAAAATGTACTTAAGTACCAAAAGTAAAAGTACTAAAATGTTTGAAAATAGCAGATCTACAATCTCAAAACGCGTTGTGATGCGACGCGTTGTGAGCTTGTAGATCGACTATTTTCAAATAGCCTAGGTATAAAATAGGGCTGAAGTAATGTATGTTTTATAATGTAATAATGTATATCTGCAAAATAACAATATTTGCCTCTGAGATGTAGTGGGGTAGAAGTAAAAGTATAGACAATTGGAAATACTCCCGTAAAGTAAAAGTACCTCAAAATTGTACAGTACTTGAGTAAATGCACTTAGTTACTTTACACCACTGGTTTTGATATATTTTCGGTTAAATTGCCCATCCCTACCATTATGTTCCGCTTAATTGTGTGATTTGATTTGATGTGTGCGTTTGTAATCATGTGAGTGATTTTGAGTTTATGAGAGAAAGTCACAGCGATGGACGTCTGTCCTCATGTCCTGCCGTGTCCCTGTTCTTCAGGAGTGGGAGTCCAAGAAGAAGGTGACCTAGACGGACCGACGGACGGATGGAAGTAAGGACAGCGTCACGGGGGGGACACCCTGGCCTTTGTGGCGTTATGAGTGGCAGGAGGACGGAAGAATAAAAGAAAGGAGAAATGTAAAAGAGGGCAAGAGGAAGAGGGGAGCGGAAGGACAAGGACGGATGAGGACACGCTTTCCTCTCAACCTGGCAGGAACATGACAAGGAGGAGGACTCGACGCTTGCATGCAGACGAAGGATTCTGCATGTAGGAAAGGACTTTTATTTATAAAGCAATGTAAATATCACACATTTGGTCATTTTCCTACAGTACCAGTCCAGTACAGTATTGCTACTCATAGGTCGCTAAAAGTACATCATGTGTGTGTGTTTGTGCGGTATGCTTACAGTACACATATGTGCACACAAACACACTTCTGTGTATGTGGGTGTGCCGCATATTTGCGAGTGCACGCATCGCTGTGTTTGTGTGCGTCATCTGCATGTAAAGTACCCACAGTTCATCACGAGCTACAGAGAAAGAGAGATATGTTGATGGGCAGGACGGCAAAGGGACGGAGCAATTCAAACGGTAAAGCCTGATTCATACTTCTGCGCCGCCGGTGTTGCTCACCGAAAATAGTTTTGGTGCGTGACATCCCGCGCAACCAAGCACAGTATAACTGAGGCTTTATTGTGTCATGGGGTGAATGTTCAGGAAGATTCCATGGTTCCCTGGGCTGATAGGGACAATGAAAGATGCCATTGTTTTGATAGACATCAGGGATTTCTTTTTGTTTTTTTGTCATACATACTATGGTTCCCCTTGTCATAGTTACTGGACATTTTACACTGGCCACTGATGGAGGAGAAAGACCTTTCTCTGATTGTCCTCTTTTTACTCAAAGGAAAAGCCGCAGCCACTTATAGTTTGCTAGCACATGTTAGCACAACACAACAACTGGTGGGTGTAGCCATATGTCTTATGGCCAAAACTCCTGCAATGTCAGCGAAACATGCATTAGATGACATGTCAGTGTAACTGGACTCATCCAAGAGTGTCAGGGACACAAATGTATGTTTGTGGAAACAAACCCAAACTTACATCGTTCTTTATGAACAGCTGCAACTACTTCACTAGCACATGTTACGACAACACAACAACTGGTGGGTGCTGTCAAATCATGATGTCACTATAAGACATCATACACCTATTATGAACAGTCCATTGGTGCCAAATGGGATTTCCCGACGTCCTATTAGTAGGAAAAATTCCACATGTTCCGTCCAACTTTGTTATTCCTGGTCGGAAACTCTGGACTTTCTCAGAGCTCTGAGATAGTGCTGTGACGTCATGTAAACACAATAAGCAATAGGTTTCAACAAGTTTATGCTTTTAAGCCGACTTTCAAGTTTTTCTTTATACAGGGATGAGGTTAATTTCTTATATGAAAACAGTATAGCAAATGCAAGTTTATTTCAGGTGTCCGTTTTGTTTGACTTGTGCCATAACAATGACGGTATGTGAATTTTGTCCGTCTACCCACTACAATATGAAGAACGTTATGATAGATGGCCACTAATTAGGATACATTATTTCCCCCTTTTTGTTTTTGCCAAAGTAAGATAAAAAAAGATTATACGAAGAATTTACCTAACCAAATAAATTATTGTAACTACCTTAAATTATGAGTATTCGTGAAATTCCACTTTTAATGATGTTTGTTTCAGTATTAGGAGAACCTACAGGTGGTGTTTCTACAAAATGTAATGAAGCAACTGTTTGTTATTGTAATGTGAAAGTATTTTTGATTTAACCAAACATGTTTGTGTTGATGCCAACCACTGTTTCTAACTATGAGTACTGCACTTTATTACATTGTTTTGTCTTCATATAAATGTATTTTAAATTAGATTCACTCTGTGCCTCTTTTGTCATATTTGAGGACACATGCATATTGCATACATCTCAGATATCTGTGATTCAACTTCTCCTTTGAATCCGTGCACACACACACACACACACACACACACACACACACACACACACACACACACACACACACACACACTGTGGCTAGTGTGACTGACACTGACTGTCATCATGTATACAGTATGACTCCACATTTGGTCAATGTTTCAGCCTGATCAACTCTTTTCACTCTCATTATTTTATAAAAGCCATTATAAAAGCCATTATAGCCCAAGACAAAACTGGGACTGGAACACTACGAAATGGAAGCTGATTTGTTGAGTTCCCCCTCCGGATAGGAAGTTGGTATCCCAACCTTGTTACGACCCTGAGGACGTAAATTTAATTTCATCTGTACTACTGTGTGTTTTAATCTTCTGTATCCACCTGTTTCCGCGGGAATTTACTGGAGCAAAAATCCTGTGTGGGAAACATCCTGCGGACGGACCGGAAGTAAGAATTAGCAGCTCAGTGTGTTTACATTTGCATTATGCGACCAGTGACGCTACAGCTACGTTCTGCTGGCAAATATAAGCACACTGAGCCACTACTTCCTACTTCCGGTCCCCCCGCAGGAAGTTTCCCACACATCAGGAAACTACCCGCGGAAACAGGTGGATAGGTTTGTGTGTTTCTGTGTGTGTGTGTGTATGTGTGTGTGTGTGTGTGTGTGTGTGTGTGTGTGTGTGTGTGTGTGTGTGTGTGTGTGTGTGTGTGTGTGTGTGTGTGTGTGTGTGTGCGTGTGATGGGATGCAGGTGTGCTTGGCTGATTGAATGAGTGATTGATTTTGCAGATTGTTGGAGGGAGCTGATTGGTTCCTTCCAACTTTCTGGAGGGAAGTTTAAAAAGCTGGTTTTCCTCAGGTTCAGCTCCAGGGTTCTTTCCTCTTTACACTCCAACCAGATTGCCAGCCGACAACAAGGCCACACTCATTTAGAATAATGTTTGTTAGTGTTGTTCAGTGTTTTTTTAAAGCCTGGGTTTAGTAGGGGTGCGTAGTCCCAGGGTGTGTAGTCTTTTTACTGATCTTGTTTTCTCCTGTGTTTTGATTAGGTGTTATACAGTAGGTTAGTGATTTTTCTTTTGATAGGTAAGGTCAGTTTTATGTTTAGTTTCATTTTTTATATTGTCTTGGCTATCAGCCCATGCACCTAAAGTTTTTAATAAAAATCCGTAAAAAGGCTACACCTTTCGTGAATGCTGGTGGTCCTTTGGAGCTGGGAAGAGAGGAGTCCCATTTAGCATGTTGCGTGCCAAGGTTTCCCCTAGGAATCACTATAGCAGTGCCAGTGATTAATTGAAATATAGAGGTTTAACTCTTTGCCTACAGAAGGTATGGGACTCAAACAAGGAACCTCTGCATTTATAGGAGGATCACCCAGGTCTCCTGGGATCAGTGCAATGAGTCAAGACTGATTTCAAGATTAAATAATTTATTATTGCTTGTTTTGGAGTGTGCTTGGCATAGACAAAACGATACAACACACAACAACGTAAACATATATAAAAAACGAAATGAAACATGTTACTAGAGCAATAAAGTTGCAATTCTGAACTAATTTTCACATAATTTTCTGTATGGTAGAATATATGAATACAGTATAAGTAGTACATCAGCAGTGGTTGGAGGTGGCCTCCCTAATCTTCCATTGAAAAATGTAGACCTGTAGAATGTAGAAAAGGCCAATAACAGTTAAGTTATTTGTTCTGCTGATGTAGAGCACTGGTTCCCCAACAATGTGCTGTAAGACAACTCAAGGTGTGCCTTGGGATTCTGTGACAACCGCACATTATTATTGCAATGGATATAACCGTACAAAAAGTTTTAATTTACTATTATGGAAAAACTATAGAGGAGGGAGACCGCTGTACAATGCAAAAATAGTTTTAATGCCTTCAAACAGCTATTTTACAACTTTTTGTTTAGGCAAATGAACAAACAGTTCAGGCTGAAAACCTTACAGAGTTCTCAGCTATTGTTTTTTTGCATTGGATCCTTGGGAACCCTAGGACTCTCCACTTTTTTGTGGCAACTTACAATATATATATCAGCACTTTGTGCGCATTCATTTCCTAATACAGAGGTGAATTCTATACCCTAAAAAAAAAACATAATTTAATAATTTTCAATCTGGGGTCCCTATGTTGGGCATTTCCTTATAGGCAGAGATTTTACCCTTTTTTTTTACACTTTTCTTTACACATTATTTTTTTCTTCAAAAATAGCATATCTACAAGCTTGTTGTGAGCTTGAATATCATTTTTTTCCTATTTTATAAAGTATGAAATATGTTTTTTATTTAGTACATTTTGAAAATAAACATTTACAGAGTGATGAGTGATATGTTTATCTTTGTTTCAGTGTGTTGAGCATAGTGGATAAAATGAATATATATGCTTGTATGCTTGTGCTTTTTATTTTGGCAGTTATTTATGCCACAAACACTGAATGATGTTAGAAAGCCTGTCAACATCCCTAATGGGGTTCAACAACATTAAATGACATTATAATGTAAATTTAAACTATTAGCATAATAAGCAACAACTGGCAGAAACCTTAATTAATAAGAATAATTCCATTAAGCAGTAGTGAACAGCTGAATAATACAGAGCCCCAATTTTGTATACCTGTAAATGTTTGAGCGAACAAAAAAGGATGATACATACACAGTACTTTGCAAAGATTCTAGGCACTTATAATAATAATGCCATGAAGGGGTTGTTTATCAATAAACAACAAAGTGCGGTAAACAGAGAAAATAAAAATAAATTCAATATTTGGCGTGATCACCCATTGCCTTTAAAACTGCAATAATTGTCCTACTGTAGTTACAATCGCACACAATTTTTAAGGTACTCGGCAGGGAAGTTGGAGAAACTTGCCACAGTTTTTCTGTCTCAAATGCTTGTGCTTTGTGTACCGTAAACCCAGAATGACTTGATGATGTTGAGATCAGGGCTCGGATCATCTTTTCGCTGAATAATAGTGAATATAGTTCTTTACTCTGGCTGTGCGTTTGGGCTTGTTCTCATGCTGCCGAATGAATTTTTTTTATTGATGGGCTTTGGCTTTACTCTACCTCTATCTTCTCTCTTCTCACGAAAACTACAAATGAGGGAGCGTGCACGAAAAAAAGAATGTCACCCACACTTCTTTACACCTGTAATCCTTTGATGTGACAATAAAGCTGATTCTGATTCTGCCGGTACTGTACGGTATTTCTCAACAATGAGAAGACCACTAACTGTGACCAAATCTCCAAACTCTCTCTAAATGCATCCCCAAACCTCCAAAACAACCTCCACCATGCTTCACTGTTATTTGCAGGTTTGTCCTTGACCTTGCTCTCCAGCTCTTCATCAAACAAAGTGCCTTCTGTTGGAGACAAATATTTCACGATTTGAATTATCAGTCCAGAGCACCTGCTGACTTTTTTTTCTGCATCCCAGTTCTTGTGTTTTCATGCATAGGGTGGTACGTGGCTTTGTTTCCATGTCAAGTCTTTCATGGCCCGGGTACCCTTCTTCTTCTTTTCCCTTTTCCTCTCCTCCCCCCTGTCGGTTTCTTTTGGTCTCTGCAGAAGAACTTGGTCAGCATATCTGGAAACGAGATTCAAGATGCAAGATTTCAAGATGCAAGAATTTGTTGGTTTTACATATAACGATTATGAGTTCATAAGCACGTACATAAGTAAACTTCTTTGGTCCCTCAACATTGTAGCAACAATAATAAAAGAAAGAATTAAGAAAACAGCAAGTAATGAGGTAAAGAAATAGTAAATATGTACATTAGTCATAGCACCCTTTGAGGTACTTTTAAGGTGCATGGTTCCTAGTACCTCTAAATATGATACAAATGCAGTACGTAGAGTATGTATGTACACAGTATACATATTTAAGCAATAGATAAATATATATACACTAAATAGCCTACAGTGTATATATATACACACGCATAGGCAGGAGCACATGCGCCTGCCTGCCTGTGTGTGGGATGTGTTTAAATAATTGAAATTGTGTGATGATGAGTCCTATGTGTGATTGTGTGTGTGTGTGTGTGTGTTAGTTGCTTGTGTATGTATGTGTGTGTGTGTGTGTGTGTGTGTGTGTGTGTGTGTGTGTGTGTGTGTGTGTGTGTGTGGGTGTGTGTGGGTGGGTGTGCGTGCGTGCGTGCGTGTGAGTGGCGGGTTTGTGTAGTCTTGTGAAGTCTGTGTGTGTGTAGTAGGGAGGCAACACGCCTATAGTGTCAATCATTCATAAACCTGCCTGGGGGGGTATCTGTTTCAGAGCCTACTGGCCTTGGTCTTGTGGATGTGGAACTGCTTGTCATCTGAAAGTCCAGGGTTTTTTCGTAAATCCATGGGCTTTACTGACATAGCATCAATCGTATATATCCTGGAGCGAAGCTCGGATCCACTGATGCACTGGGCTGTCCAACACAGCCCTCTGAAGTGCTTTGCAGTCGAGGGCAGTAACAGTTCCCGTACAAGGTAACTGGTCAGGATGCTTTCTCTACAAGGCCTGAAGGATATTGGGCCCTATATGGCAAACTTCGATAGGCTCTATGCACAGCAGCCATGTTATCACTTCCTTCACAGGTGTTACCAATGATATTAATGAAGGCTCTGTTCCATTTAGTGGTTCTCAGACTTTAATTTCCACAACCCCATAACTCTGAGAGTGTACAAATGGAACCAAATGGACCCTTACTTTATAGCAGCCACTGGTATAGCAGAATGTTTCCAGTCGAGCCAACATGCACAATATCAGCACCCTGACTGTTTGACCAGAATGGAACAGAGCCTTCATTAGTATCATTGGCAACACCTGTGAATTTCTTCACAATATGGCTGCATTGCATAGAGCCTCCAGACAGCATACTCGTCCCAGGTCCTCTGTGATGTGAACGCAGAGGAACTTGAACTCACTGACCCCCTCCCCTGCTCCACTGTAGATGGAGCATGCTACATTTTGCCCTCCTGAACTCCCCAATGAGCTCCTTGGTCTTATCAATGTTGAGAGACAGGTTGAGACACAGGGCACCATTGTGTGAGTTCTTGACCTCTCTCCTGTAGGCCAGTGGTTCTCAACCTGTGGGTCGAGACCCCCAGGGGGTCCCCCACATGATTTTTTTTTTTTGGGGGGGGGGGGGGTCTCAGATGACAGTGAAGTGACAATATAAGGACCTTTAAGACCTTTGATACCTTAAAAAAAAGAAAGAAAGCTAAGAAAAATACCATTACTGCATCCCAAGTAATCAACAAACTAACTGGTCAAATGTTGGCCAAATGTCAAATATTATAAGAAAGAGGTAAAACAAAATTGTTTAAAAAAACGATCTACAAGCTCACAACACCTTGTAGATCAGCTATTTTCACAATATTTATCTGTGGAACTGAGTCAATATAAGTGTAGCCTGAGGCTACGAGCTCAATCCATGGTCTTGAAGGGCGGATCCAAACACAGCCGCCCGGATTTGTGCGTGGCTTCCTATTGCTTCACCAATCTATGTCCCCGCCTCCCCTCCCCTCCCCCCCTCGGCCTGTGCACGGAGCACGCTGACGTCACCAGATTTAGAGCGACGCCCCTCTGCACTCTGATTGGTTAGGAGATAACAAGGTCCAAGACCATCGTTCCTGCATAGCTCCCCCAGGCTTTTTTTCTTTTGTAACAAAAAAAAAAGCCTGGGTTTCCGAGGCTAATATAAGTGTAATGCCTCAACTCCTACATTCCAAGTGGTTGTCAGGGTGGAGGGTCCCCAGTTCAGATGTGATTATTTTGGGGGGTCACAGCCTAAAAAAGTTGAGAGCCACTGCTGTAGGCCATCTCTTCACCATTGTTTTGTGACAGTTATCTTCGGCACATATACTGGTATCCTCAGCAATACTGGTCTCGGCTCCTAATCGAAGCATGGAGCATGACTTCACCTTCCGGAGCACAAACAGCCTTGTCAGCGGAGACAGCTGTTCAGGGGGTTGTTGTTGTTGTTGTCAGTGATCTCAAAGCAAGTGTAAGAGGTGTTCAGCTCATCTGGGAGCGTGTGACAGCTGAGTGACTGGGTCTCGCTCTGAAGTCAGATATTGTGTGTAATCCTTGCCACAAGCTATGTGGGTTGTTCCTGATTAGTCGTGACTCAAGCCTCTCACTGCAGTTGTTTTTTGCCTGAGTTGAGCGCTGTTCTGAGGTCGTAATTGCCTTTCAGCTGTTTCCTGGGTTGAGAATCCAATGTCTGGTTTTGCACAGAACTGTTTATCCATGGCATCTGGTTTGGCTAAATCCTGGCAGTTATAGTGGAGACTATGCCAGTTATGCAGTTCTTGATTATGTCCAGAACCGTGTCTGTGTATATACGCTCTCGCCCTCCGCTGCCTCATGGAAAATTGTTAAAAACATTCTCAGAGATGCTTTGTTGAAATCCCCAACCATGATGAAAATGGCCTCTGGATATTTATTCACTGCAATGCTAATAGTCCTGTGTTAGCCTACGGCAGAATGTTAATTTCTTTGTCCCTGTCCACCGAAATATGGTAAATCCCACTGATATGGCATGATCTGGGATGCTGTTCGACAGCTAGGTCTCTGTGTGGCGATAATGCTGCAGTCCTTAGTTTCACACTGAGAGGAAATCCTTGCTCTCAGTTCATCTAGTTTGTTGTCCAAAGTGTTCACAATGGGGGAGCCGTGGTTCGGCTGGATCTCCATCTCAATCCATCACCATCAGCCCAGCTGTCCTTCCCCTCCCAAGGTTGTCTGGGTTGTAAGCTTGCTGTTGTTTTTCAGATCCCCTGCAGTTCATGTGAGCAGATGGATTCCAATGGAAAAGTGTCAGGATCATCAAATCTCTTGTCATGCCTCAAGTAGGTGGCTGCTCGAGTGTCTGTGTCATACCTCAAGTAGGTGGCTGCTGTAGAAGTGGGAAAAAAACAAGTACAAATCTACAATATCACTGAGAAACGCAAAACGAGGCACCATGTCTTGATGCCATCTTGTTGCCACCTGTCTGCCTCAACATGTCTGCCTGTGAGAGACATTGCTGATGGAGGTTAACCACTTTGTGTCTTGATGTTATGCTCACTCTTGCCATGGTATGAGATTTTATTAATTCATGCTTTATTTTACTGTACACTAAACCAGCTGTACCTTTTGATCCCATTAGATAACTAGAGATCATTTTGTTCTTTATTATACAGTAAACAAACAACCACAGTTATACCGTATTTAGACAAGAGACATAGTGTGTGCACATAGCTACAGTAGCCAGGTTCAGGACAAACAAAAGATCAACATAAAGAAAACAATTATATCGGCACACTAATACTATTTTATTGCAATTCAACGTTTCGATCATGCTGGATCTTCATTAATAATAAATCTGGAAATGGGCGTACACGGCATACACATAAAGTATGACTACACTGTATTGCCATATTATACCCAAAGTATATAATGTAAATGTACTTTTATACCAAATTATACTCCAAGATAGAAGATTTTGGCAAGGTCTAATTAGAAATCAAATACAATTCCATCAGATGGAAAATATGCTACTGTTGGACCTACAGTATTATACCAAATTAGGCTTTAATTAGACACCAATGTATTTAATGCTACCAACATGGGCTTATGATTAGACTTAATTAGCCAACTGTAACTAGAAAGGAGCACAACATTCTCTGCCAGGAGGCATGCCCCAATAATAATACTTACACTGTCTAACGTACAGTATAACATCAAACTCAAATCTCCTGAAACGCTGTGTCTCTGTGTCCAGTGTGCGCACATGCATGCACGTACATCACAGGTGCTTGGGTTATGTTGGCATGTATGTATGTATGTATGTATGTATGTATGTATGTATGTATGTATGTATGTATGTATGTATGTATGTATGTATGTATGTATGTATGTATGTATGTCCGTACATTATGTATGTTATGTATGTATGTATGTATGTATGTATGTATGTATGTATGTATGTATGTATGTATGTATGTATGTATGTATGTATGTATGTATGTATGTCACTCTGTCCGCAAAGACTCTATCCACTCTATCATCATCAAACAAGGGCAACATTCATCTTTGACCACAAAATAGCTCCACAATGTCACATATTGAGATAGACATCTAATATATGAAGTTTCATGGTCCTGTGATGTGATGTTTATAATGTATTGAGTCATTGGGACAGAGTGACATACAATAGATACACACAGAAGGATACATTACAGTATAGGTTCACAATCGCTTTGCAGCTCAGCAACTGTAATCACAACACAAGGCCATGAAACTTCATAAACACTGTATTACATCTCTAGCTTAACCCTGGTTTAACTACTGGTTTAGAAGGCATTTGTAGAATCGGCCTCAGGTCTTAATGGGTTAATATCTCATCGTGGTAGAGTACAATTTGGCGGTCAAAGGTCAAGGTCAAGACAGTCAGTTATGAGCACATTTGTTGTGCATACAGCCTAATGACTTCTGAACTATTCATCGTGACCGTGGCATTGAGCCATGTGTGACTCGTGTGGAACCTTGTAATGCACGGGCTTATTACACAAGAGCCTCTGAGTGTATGAGGGGAAAGTTACAGAGACTATGAAGTTTGTCCTGCACGGTGTCCTCCTGTGTCCTCGTTCTTCAGGAGCGGGTGTCCAAAGAAGGTGACCTAGAGCGATGAATGGACGGAAGGACGGACGGATACTAATAAAAGACATAGTCATGGAGGGACACCCTGGGCTTTGTGACCTGAAACACAAATGAGTGGCAAGGTAAAGGGAGAAATGCAAGAGAGCGTGAGGAAGAGGGGAGGAGAGAGGATGACAGATGACACACTCTGCTTTCCTCTCCACCTGGCAGGAGAATTACAGCCATGAGGAGGACTCACTGCTTTCATGTACAGATGAAGAACTCTTGTATTCCTGTTTGAGAAAATGCTCGAAAATCTGGTTGGTGTTTTATACTGTAAACCACTGTACATTTCACAAATTTCACATCAATACCTACTGTGTGTGTGCTAGCATGCATGCATGCACGCGCACGCCTGCGCGCACGCACGCGTGTGTGTGTTTGCGCGCGTGTGCGTGCATGCGTGCATATTTATGTGGTATTGTCAGTGTATTTAGAGTGCATGCATACTGTATGTGTGAGTGTGTATTTCCCTATCTGGGTGCCATCAATTCTGTATGATTTTCACTCATGGTGGTTTGAATCAAACACTGAGGCTCCTCTAAACCAGTGGTTC
>NW_027660625.1:0-12500 GCF_963280865.1 Gymnoscopelus braueri | reverse complement strand
TGTCTGAAGACGTTCGGAGGGGGACCCCGCATCCTCTGTCTCTTCTACAACAGCTCCATCGAATGTGTCCCGTCAGGCTGTGTCACCACCTGGTTTGGGAACTGAACTGGCCGGACGGATGTATGGCCCTACTGTATGTCCTATAGTTGTTACACTGGTCTAGTGAACCGCACCTTAAGAACACACTGCACCTGCTGCTACTTTTTCGGCTTTACCTCGGCTCATGGCGGCATGTATATGTACACATCTACATGTGATGCTATTGTTCTAAACATCATGTACATCCTTGCTACTACATAATTATGCTCTCTGTACAGTTTGTATATATCTTTTTGATAGTTTGACCTGTTTCTATCCTGCGTTTTCTTCTCACCTGCTCTCACTCTATCTCTATCGTTCTCACGGAAAACTACAAAATGATGGTGCGTGCACGGAACAAAGAATTTCACCCACTTCTTTACACCTATGAACCTGTGATGTGGCACTAAAGTTGATTCAGATTCTCAGATATATTCAAATGAATCAATGCTGGTGAAAGGACACGGATGCTAGCGCAGCTTTCGGGCTCTAGATGGCTCTCTATTCATTTTTCAAGGTGAGGTTTCTTCTTTTGGGCTTATTTTTGGAGGTGAGGTTTCTTGTTTTTCTCGCGAGAGTTGGTAACACTGAAGTAAAGCTGTAGGCACACACTGTTCTAACAGACAGCCTTTAAATTCAGCATCTCAACTCTATAATTTACAAAATACCTCTGTTACTTTTAACTAGGGGGTTAGGATGTTTATTAAAGGTTATTGTGGGCTCGCTAACCAAGCCCACTCATGTTATCCTCACTATTTATTATTATTTATTTTCACCTATCTAATTCTTCATACTTTTAGCTAGAAACTCGACTAGAACTTTTTGAGATGTTTAACTTTTAAACACCCAGTAGTTTGAATGGCAAAATGCCATTTAGCAGTGGAGCCAGATGAAATCATAAAAATGTTCACACATTTTTGTAAAGTCTATACACCATGAATCTTTACCGTCCAGATATATTCTATATATCAAAATGTAACAACAAAGATTAAAGATTAAATTATCTAAGCTGTGCAATTAATATATATATTGAGACATTTAGATCCTGTGTCTGGTTTGAGATGACCTTTGACACGATCCTGTTTCTGATTTGACAAAAAAATCAATTTCTCCCCTGAACAAGCAGGCAAGCTCCATTAGCTCAGTGGTAAAAAAAAAAACCCTCTGCTCTTGTGCAGGGGACCGGGGTTCAAATCTGGGGTAGAACAGTAAAGTTACATAGTGCAGTTTTAACACTATCAATATACTTAACACTATCAACACTCTTAAAATAACAATACTTAAAACTACCAACACTACTAATACTTAACACTATCAATACTTAGCACTATCAATACTTAACAATATCAACACTCTTAAGATGTGTTCCCAACTAAAGAAAATAAAAAAGATAAAGATATTTATTTGAGCGACACGATTACACACAAACTCAATGCAAACACCTTGCATGGAGCCACCAACGCTGACCAGCGCGACCAAAGTGGAGCAATTGAAGCGACTAGAAATATATTTAATCTTTTGGTGGGAACGCACCTTTACACTATCAATACGCATTATCAATACTTAACGCTATCACCACCATCAACACTCTTAACACTATATATTAATACTTATTAACTATTAATACTTATCAACGTATCAACTCTTAACAATAACAACATTCTTAACACTACAGTAGCAACATTCTTACATACTGGTTACCAACACAGCAAGCCCACAGTTTCTTCAGGACAAGTATTTTCTAGTTATTATAAATGTTATCATTAAAAAATATTATTATTAATATTATTATTTAAAATATTGTTCTAAAATGTTATGCAAATAGCAGCTCTACCAATGAGAGCCTGTAGTTCGGCTATTTTCGAATAAGAAAAGTATAAAACAGGGCTTAAATGCTTAACTCATACTTAATTATCCTTCCCAAACTCTCTCTCTCTCTCTCTAGCCTGACTTATACTTGTTGTGTGCCAGTGTCTCGCACCAAATAGACGACCAACAGGCTCACAACTCTTCTGAGCTTCTCTCTCTTTTTCTCTCTCTTTTTCTCTCTCCCTCTCTGTCTGTCTGTCTGTCTGTCTGTCTGTCTGTCTGTCTGTCTGTCTGTCTGTCTGTCTGTCTGTCTGTCTGTCTGTCTGTCTGTCTGTCTGTCTGTCTGTCTGTCTGTCTGTCTGTCTGTCTGTCTGTCTGTCCAACCCGATCTCCAGAGATATACGTAACATTGCACGGATCCAGTGCACTTCATTCCGTGGATAGTCGCCTCGGAACCCCCAAATTGCGTGCATATGTACGGCGCTCCCTTTGTGACAAAACCATTTCGGAGGCGCGCAGTCACAGGCGAACTGTCACCCCGTGAAGGACCACCGAGTTGCACCGAGTTGCCGTCCTGAACGGTGTGACGTTCGCCTGTGCCTACTCAGCGCCGTTTGAGTTATGTACCGATAGGCACAGAATCGTAAATTTTATTGTGGGGACTGCTCTGCTTCCGGGTTTTTCCGGGTTGCGACTGGTTACGCCCACCGTGGGACTCGCCGTACATATGCACGCAATTTCGGGGTTTCTAGGCGACTATCCACGGAATGAAGTGCACTCGTTCCGTGCAATGTTACGGTAATCTCTGGAGATCAGGCTGGTCTGTCTGTCTGTCTGTCTGTCTGTCTGTCTGTCTGTCTGTCTGTCTGTCTGTCTGTCTGTCTGTCTGTCTGTCTGTCTGTCTGCCTGTCTGTCTGTCTGTCTGTCTGTCTGTCAATGCAATTCAATGAGGCTTTATTGGCATGGGAAACACATACGTTTACATTGCCAAAGTAAGTGTGAAATTTTTTTTTTTTAATTAAAATAGAATAAATAAATGTGTAAGCAGGGTTGTGTCACATTACAACTTTGCAACACACACACACACACACACACACACACACACACACACACACACACACACACACACACACACACACACACACACACACACACACACACACACACACACACACACACACACACATAAAGCCCCCCTCTTTTATATGAACAAAAAAAGTCAAGGCTCCAGCGGAAGCTCAGCAGAAGTATACAGCCGTATTTAAACGGTAGATATAGAGTTTTCTAGGTAGATGTCTCTGTAATGTAACACATTTCCGTAGACATCCAATAACATTCAGTCAACATGCCACTGACTGGGAATATGCACGCCCCATAGTTTCACATTCATGCTTCGTATCATGAAGCGTTGCATTCTTTTCTCAAGATAACATACAATATAAAAATATATCCTTAATTTTTTATTGAGGCGCTCGAGTGTGCAGTGGTAAAGTAACTGCCCACCACCGTGGAGGTTGCGGGTTAAAAGCCACAATGGTGCATCTGGCTTTGTCGAGCGTCTGCACAAACACAATTGGGGAGGGAAGCCGGGCGGGGAGGAGGGTGATAATTGTCACTGCACGCAATCCTAGGGGCTGGGGGGGGGGGGGGGGGAACCTCCTGTCAGCAGGGATTGTTGGGCGCAGTGGTGGGAAAAGTACTCAAATGTTTTACTTAAGTAAAATTATCAACACTGCAATGTAGAAATTCTCTGTTACGAGTAAAAGTCCGGAATTCAAAATGTACTTGAGTAAAAGTACAAAAGTATCGGTATCAAAATGTAACCAAAAGTAGAAAGTACTCATTATGCAGAATGTTCCATTTCACAAAGTTTTCAAATGCATACACATCTTTTGAAAATAGCAGATCTACATGCTCACAATGAGCTTGTAGATCGGCTATTTTCAAATGGCTGAAGTGGTTTTGTAATAATAATCAAAATCTACAAAGTAACTAGTAACTAAAGTTTTCAAATAATCGAAATTGAAATAAAAGAAAATGGGAAATTCTCCATTAAAGTAAAAAAATACCTCAAAATTTTACTTAAGTACCGTACTTGAGTACATATACTTAGTTACTTTACACCACTGGTTGGGGCGGGAGGAGTAGGACGAAAGCTCTAAGTCCTCCCGGTGGAGGCTCCTCACTGGCAGGTGAGTCAATAGGATACACAGCAGTGACAACAGGGTAATGTGTGCGGGAAGGAGACAATTGGCATAACGATGAAAAAGGGGTAAAAAGCAACAAAAACACAAACAATTGTAACTGTGAGGTTGTTGCGTCATCATCCTCTTGTCAAATTGTTTAGCTAACAATTTTCGGTTTGCCTTTTTTCTACCTGTGGTATCATTCAAATCAAGATCATTTTTATAAAACAGAACCCCTTATTTGGGCAATAAAATGATGACACCCACTTCAGCGGTGATAATAGTGGGCCTATTATCCGATTCTTCTGAGGTCTCACCTTTGAGCGGTTTGGGAATGAAGTGTGCGGACGCTTTGTTCTTCTTCACGTGGTTCCCCTTCATGATTCCGCCGTCCTTGTTGAGGCCCAGGTACCAGGCGCGACCCGAGGCCTGCTGTCGGTACAGCATGGAGGAGTAGGTCACGTAGTAGTTCTCGAACACAGACTCCTTGAACTTGCACTCTGGGGTGAAATGCTCCTGGAAGGTATGAGAGGGAGAAGTGGGGGGTGGGGGGAAGGGGGTTTGTTAGAGAGTAATATAGCAGGAGAGAGACAAGACAAGAGAAATGGGGAGAGTTAACCAGAGAAGAGCGTGGCCAAGAATGAGAACGAGAGAGAGAGAGAGAGAGAGAGAGGAGGTGGCTGTTCTTACACGCATACAAAACTTGCCTCAGGGCCTCCATCCTTCTCAGCTCTGGAACTGAGGCCAGCAAACTCAGTACCGTCTTTTCATTCTCTTCTCAAAGCATACTCGTATGAGAAAGCCTTTTTTATATAATCCTTTCACTATTTCTCCTCCTTTTTTTGTTTTATTAGTGTTTTATCAGTGTATAAATTGTTTGACTACTGTATTGTATTTATTTTATGCTCTAGGTTTTTACACATTTTAACTGTCATCTATTTGATATATTACTGTATTTCCCCCACTCTCTGCAGTATGTCCTAATTGTCCTATTTCTTACACGTCTTGCTGCCTGTGTGTTTAATTTGATCCTGTTTTCTGTTAAGTACTTTGTAACATTGTTCTGGGAATTGCAATTCAAATAGAGTGTATTATTTATTACCATACATAGGTTAAAATTAGAAACATGAACTTGCTGTGGCTAAAGCGTCACAGTCTCAGGTATTAAACGATAGGTTGGATTTCGATGCACAGTCATGGAGGGTTTGGTTTATGGTTCGACAGGCTGAGGGATGTTTTCTGCATGATACTGTGGTCCTGAACTCCTGATGGCATCATTACTCTGTGACCTCCAGCTCTCACCGGATCGGTTCACAGTCAGAGATGAGGATCAGCATCTTTAAATCTGAGGCCACGGTTCACAGCGGGGAAAAAAGTGGATTGCCCCCTTCAAGTATAGGGAATGAGTCCTTATCCTGAAGTGAGGGAGTCAAAGTATCTCGTGGGTCTTGAACGAAAGAATGCGATCGCAGCTCGGAAGTGGCCGAAATGGGTTTTCACAGGAGGGAGGCTGGCATCGACTTTAGGGATGAGGTGAGAAGCTCAGTCATCCGTGACAGACTCGCGAGTAGAGACTTGGACTGCTCTGTTGCATGGCAGTAAAGTGACAATTTAAGGACTTTTAAGACCTTTTTAATACCTTAAAAAAAAAAACATTACTGCATCAAACGTAATCAACAAACTATACTATAAAAGCTGGTCAAAGATTGGCCAAATAATATAAGAAAGAGGCAAAAACAATTGAAAATTGCTGATGTACAAGCTCACAACTTGTAGATCTTGTGAGCTTGCAGATCGGCTATTTTCACAATATTTATCAGTGGAACCGAGTCAAACAAAATGTAATGCCGCCCTCAACTCTTACAATTCCAAGTGCTTGTCAAGGTGGGGGGGGGGGGAGTCCCCAGTTCAAATATGATTACTTTGGGGGGGGTCCCAGCCTGAAAAGGTTAATAGGCGCCAGCTGAGGTGGTTCTGGCATTTAGTAAGGATGCCTCCTCCGCGTCTCCCCCAGGGAGGTCTTCCAGGCTCATCCAGCTGGAAGAGACCACAGGGCAGACATATCTCCACAACTGCCTGGGAACCCCTCGGGATCCCCCAGTTAGAGCTGGCTAATGTGGCCGAGGAGGGAAGTATGCTGGAACAGCTACCTCTGCGACTCCACTTCGGATACGTGGTACAGATAGAGGATGGATGCATTGTTTTGCATTAGAACAAAACGTACGTTTTGCTGTGTACGTTGAATTGGTTTATGTGGTCGACCACAGCTTAATGCAACATTAATGAGACGTTTGACTGCACACAGCTTGGGGTTTATGAATGAATAATCTTCCATTACCCGGGACAACTGTTGCTAAGCTTCATTGAAGCCTAAATGTGAGTGAAATAGATTCAAGCATCTTCATCTTACTGTACGTGCTGGTTCAGGGTTCAGGGTTCTAGTTCCTTGCATGATGTATCACTATTATTATTATTATTATTATTAAGGTTTTTGATCGAGATTCACACACATTCCTAACTTGTCAAAGAAACCATTTCAATTCAAGCCTTTTCCAGTGATTCCAACTCCTGTATGCTCTGATAGATCCATGCAATCCTTTCTCCATTCATCTGTCTATGTGTCCCCTCACTCAATAATCCTCCAGACCAGGCCGTTCATCTAAGAGAATGAAGCTCGCCAACTTCGGACAGCTGACATTTGCATTTCCTTATTCCCGCATCTCCATGGTAACCAGCTTCCTCCCCAGAATACCAACAAGCCCGCCGAGAGAAACACAAGTGCCCAGGTTGCCGGGGGAAACAGAGAGAGTGGCACTGCTCTCTCTCTCTCTCTCTCTCTCTCTCTCTCTCTCTCTCTCTCTCTCTCTCTCTCTCTCTCTCTCGTTCAGTGATCCAGTATGTCCGTACAAATTATATGTGAAGGATTTGTTGGTCATTGTGTGTGTGTGTGTGTGTGTGTGTGTGTGTGTGTGTGTGTGTGTGTGCGCACGCACGTGTGTGCGTGTGTGCGATCTTAAACGAGATTCTACGGTGTAGGGTTGTGTGCCTGAGGGCAAAGAAAAAGAGAGAGGGGGAGAGAAAGTGTGTGTGTGTGTGTGTGTGTGTGTGTGTGTGTGTGTGTGTGTGTGTGTGTGTGTGTGTGCGAGCGTGCGTGCGTGCGTGTGTGTACTGACCATCACTGATAACAACACTGAAGAACATCAATATCCTGACTGAAGCCAACAGCCCCTGCATAACAATAGTACTAATCACCTGCCAGAGGATGTATAGGGCTAGACAATGCATGAGGTTTGCCAAACGCCATCTTATGTCTGGCCAGTTAACACACCCTAAAAGGTTGCCAGTTCAATTCCCAGGACTGACACAAGAGCTTCTAATCGTAAGCAGTAGAATCTTGCAGTAGAGCAGTAGAAGTAGAATCTTATAAACACACACAAACGTGTGCAGGCAGGCACACACTAGCGCACGCACGCACACTCTCACGCATGCGCAGACGCACGCACGCTCGAGGTATTTTATTGTAATGCAGCTAACCATGTCTGCTGACTTCTGTGTATGTGTGTGTGTGTGCGTGCGTGCGTGCATGCGTGCATGAATGTGTGTGAGAGTGCGTGTGCGTGTGCGTGTGCATGTGCGTGTGTGTGTGTGGTGATGATGAGCTTCAATCCCTTTGTATAAAATGTCAGTACTGATGTACTGTCAGTACAAATCCCTACAGAGGGAGGAGAACAAAAGTCAGGAGTTTTGGGATGTTTTCTTACATTTTTGATGGAACTAAGACATGATTTTAAAACATTGTTGCCCAATTCACAGAGGAAGTATATTTTTGGAGATAGTGAACGTCAGGTTAGAGGAGAACTAATGCACTTTCCGACAGCCGTCCTCCCCCATGGCTGGGTCTTGAAGTCAGGCTTATGGGCTTATTGTTGCTGTTGGGCAGAAACCTTGTATCTCCTTATGTATTTTTAGGGTAAATTAATGCCCTACTTCATTGTAAAAGAGTGATGCACAAAAGTAACGAAAAGGCATTGCATCGTGAGCTTGTAGATCGGCTATTCTAGCTATTTTTGGAACATTAAAAGTGGTTAAGTCTGTCTGTGGGTTTTATTAATATTTAATCAATGAAAAGTATTAACAAGAGCTCATGACTAAATAATAACTACATTGGATCCATTGGAACACAGGTTCCTTTTCTCCCATTTCCTGAAAAATAATGGTCTTGGACATACAAGGTTTCCACCAGACAGCAACGCTTACGCCGAAGCGTGAAGGTAATCGATAGATTCCCAAGAGGTGGTAATAGGAAGCATGTCCAACACAAACATCCCAAAGGGACGTGCGTCGGGGTGAGCAACGGCCCAACTTACACACTATATCACCAGTGCAATCTCCACTTATGAAAAACGCAATTTTACACAAATAGAGTTGTTGACGATCAATATACAATGTTATATTATATTGGTCGGAGAGGCTTATTTTCATATAAACCGGGCTATGTATGTATTTTACGAGGCGCTGAACACCCGGGAGATGGATTGCTGTGGTGCCCGCAGCTACAGAACACAGAAGTGGAAAAAGTGCTCACATTTTTTACTTAAGTAAAAGTATCAATACTGCAATCTAGAAATACTCTGTTACAAGTAAAAGTCCGGAATTCAAAATTTGCTTGAGTGAAAGTAAGTATTGGTATCAAAATGTACTTAAAGTACCAAAAGTAGAAAGTACTCATTATGCAGAATATTCCGTTTCACAAGTTTTCAAATGTATAAAATGTATAAAAACCTTTTGTGTGTGTGTGTGTGTGTGTGTGTGTGTGTGTGTGTGTGTGTGTGTGTGTGTGTGTGTGTGTGTGTGTGTGTGTGTGTGTGTGTGTGTGTGTGTGTGGACCTACTGAAGTGTAGACGAAGCCCTCGTTGTTCATGGCCAGGTAAAGTTTGGACCCGACACCCTGGATGGCCACCACTCGCAGGCCCACAGGGATCAGGTTGAACACAGCTACACACACACACACACACACACACACACACACACACACACACACACACACACACACACACACACACACACACACACACACACACACACACACACACACACACACACACACACACACACACACACAAACACACACACAGACAGACAGACAGACAGACAGACAGACAGACAGACAGACAGACAGACTCACACACACACACACACACACACACACACACACACACACACACACACACACACACACACACACACACACACACACACACACACACACACACACACACACACACAGACAGACAGACAGACTCACACACACACACACACACACACACACACACACACACACACACACACACACACACACACACACACACACACACACACACACACACACACACACACACACACACACACACACACACACAGACAGACTCACACACACACACACACACACACACACACACACACACACACACACACACACACACACACACACACACACACACACACACACAGACAGACTCACACACACACACACACACACACACACACACACACACACACACACACACGGAACATGGACAGAACATGAACAGGACACACAGAGCAAACATAACAAATACATGTACACAACCACACACGCACGCATGTACAGCCACACATACAACAAACACACGTACATGCGTGGACAAACACAAAACACACACAGTAAACACGCATTTACACCACAGCAAACACACACACACACACACACACACACACACACACACACACACACACACACACACACACAGCAAACACACAGACCAAACACACAGGGAGGCAAAGAGAAAAGTACATCATCAATATCAATGTAGCATATAGGGTCTGGTGTAGGGTTTAACATTTTCCGGGAATTAGCTCATTTTAAATCCCAGGAATTTTCAGACCTTTTCTCGGGCTTCCAGGGAATTCCCGTTAAAGGGTCAAATGTGTTATAATTCCTCCGCGCTGTAGATAGGCCTTTCTACTAATTAGTAGTAATTTCTAACAAGAAATAAACAACCTTCGGGATCCCAGGAACCGAAGTCAATTCCCAGGACGGTAAATACCTCCGGGATTCCCGGTATTAAACCCTATAGTCTGGTGGTGACAGTTCCATTTGAACACAGCAAAGCTCTTCTTCCAAAGCTGGTAAGTCATAAATGGTATGATGTAAGTTCAGACAAGAGGATTAAGCCTACTGTATCTTTTTTAATGGCATTGCAATTTTAATAGCATTTTAGCAGAGTAAAGCAACAATAATACGAAACGAAACAAAAATATCTTCTTTACAGAGAACACAGCCATACACAAATGGTCATGCCTATATATGGGCGTATCGGATATGATTATGTCTGAGTCATAGTGACATGGCCATATGGGCGTATCTGGTTTGTTTATGGTTATGTCTAAGTCGGAGTGACTTGGCCGAGGTCCGTCCGTCCATTTTAATACAGGATATTTACAAAATACTGTATAAAGGGCAGCAAACTGTTTACGCTACAACTCCTTATTAATTCGGATTTGGAATTATACAGTGCCAGTGAGGATAAAAACGATATTCACCTGAATTCACCATTCAAATAAGATAAAACTACGGTCTGTGTTAAACTCCATTTCATTGCATAAAGGTGTAGGACACATTTTATATCTGCAATCTCCCATCAAATCCAATAAATGTATAGAAGCCTATCAGTTGTCATATAGCACACACTGTGCAGTGAATAAAGGTTAAGTGAATTGCATGCAGTCACTTTGACTAGCTCTGTAACAGGATCATATAATGATTCTGGTGGAGAAGTCAGATATGTTCAGTAACACTCAATTAGTCCACCTTGTACTCTGTCATGACTGGCTAGATGGAGAATGAATTGGATTATCCTTTCAAATCCACTCAAGGCAGTATGAATATCATGGTGGAGTAAGTGTTTACATGATGAGATGTTCATCACGTGGGTGGCTGTATTACGTGTCACTTTCAGACTCTGGTGTATTGTTTTTTCACAGATTCTCTCTTGTTATGGCAGGTGGGATGACTGCCAGTTGCCGATGATGCCACCTGTGCACCGGAGGCTGAACAGTCACTACGTGATTTCTTATCACAAAATACACACGAGTATATCGTGAACGTGTACAAGTGTGTGTGTGTGTGTGTGTGTGTGTGTGTGTGTGTGTGTGTGTGTGTGTGTGTGTGTGTGTGTGTGTGTGTGTGTGTGTGTGTGTGTGTGTGTGTGTGTGTGTGTGTGTGTGTGAGAGCGTGAGCGTGTGTGTGTGTGTGGAATGCCCTGACACCATCCCTTAAAAAATGTGGATCACTGGCTTCCTTCAATACAGGCCTGAAAATCCATCTTTCGGTGGGCCAAAGAGGGAGGGAAATCTCACTTCTGTCACAGACTTTGTCATTGATTGTAGTTTGTAGGTTTTGTATTTCTATGTATTTTGTTCCCTGGTCTAGTATTCTTGGTTCTATGGTTCTGTTTGCCCCCAGCTGTATCTGTTTGTAATCACCCCTCTCGTGTATATCAGTCTTGTTCCCCAGTCAGCCCTTGTTGAGTCATTGTATTCCTGTCACATGTTTTAGTCTGTCATGTTCTTGTTCACCCGTCTCCTGTATTAAAACACCCACTCATGGGTTTTGAACACCACCTGGCCTGGCTGTCCTGCCTTTGGGTTCTCACCACACACCAGCATGTGACAGAATGACTCAACCAAATGGACCCAGCGGACAGTGCCCACCCAGCTACCACACAGGCTGCCTTCACCCGGTGAGCTGTATGGTTCTGTGGCTGAAGTACGAGTACAAAGAGTGGCAAGTGGACTTGTTGATGCTCCAACCTGGTCGACTGGTGGAGGGGATACTACTGAAGCACCACCCCATTCGGATGCTATCAATGCATTGAATGGGACATTATCACCTTTTATCAGACAGAATGGGCGAAGTAGGCGACATACTGACCTACCCACGATTTATCAGACCATTCATTGGGTGTTATCAAGACATACTGACCTACCGACGGAGATGACTTAAAAAGTCGATGACTTGGTTTTGGTTTCGGAACATGACGGAGGCGCGCAGTCTCAGGCGAACTGGAACCACGTGAAGGACCACGGAGCGAGCTAAAGCGAGCGAGTTGCCGTCCTGAACGTTGTGACGTTCGCCTGAGCCTACTCAGCGCCGTTGGAGTTATGTACCGATAAGCACAGAATCGTAAAATCATGTTGTGGGGACTGCTACGCCTCCGAGTAGGTCAGTAGCTCCTGATTACGCCCAATGAATGGTCTGACAAATCGCGGGTAGGTCATTCAATGGTCTGATAAAACGTGATAATCTTCCATTCAATGCATTGATAGCATTCGAAGCCGTGGAAGCACATGCTAGTTTGATTGTGATGTCCTGGTTGTGCACTGGTT